>NC_048301.1:96998731-97298731 GCF_013100865.1 Trachemys scripta elegans
ATTATTAGCCCATAATAAACACACTGGAGTTTCTTAACAAGATATAAAATATTAATTCAAAAGGCAATAAACATGAGAAAAATACTTCTAACACATGTATATGTTCAAACAAAGATACACCTCAGCTATTATTAATCCACAAGGCATATTTTTATCAATCTGGAACACATACCTTAGAGTATCAGAGGGGTAGCCGTGTTAGTCTGAATCTGTAAAAAGCAACAGAGGGTCCTGTGGCACCTTTGAGACTAACAGAAGTATTGGGAGCATAAGCTTTCATGGGTAAGAACCTCACTTCTTCAGATGCAAGAAGTAAGGTTCTTACCCACGGAAGCTTATGCTCCCAATACTTCTGTTAGTCTCAAAGGTGCCACAGGACCCTCTGTTGCTTTTTACAGATTCAGACTAACACGGCTACCCCTCTGATACTCTAAGGTATGTGTTCCAGATTGATAAAAATATGCCTTGTGGATTAATAATAGCTGAGGTGTATCTTTGTTTGAACATATACATGTGTTAGAAGTATTTTTCTCATGTTTATTGCCTTTTGAATTAATATTTTATATCTTGTTAAGAAACTCCAGTGTGTTTATTATGGGCTAATAATGACATGCCTGTGGATTATTAACCAGCAAGGTGTGTTGTCATTATATCATATGCACACCTTATTGTGCCTTATTGCTTAAATACGGTGTATTGTTTAAAATAATGCTTTAAAAGGAAAGATTATATAGTGTCTTGGGTAACATAGTAGTCATAGTGTATGCATGATTTATAATTTGTATTACCTGTTGTGGACAATATTTTCCTTGACTGGTTGTTACGAAAGTAACATGCTGTTGCAGCCTTAATTAGATTTTAGGGATGACAAGGTACAGTTGTGGGTTCTCAAATCTGTATACAAAAAAATCTGTCTTTCCAGCAGCAAGTAACATCATCTCAAATTTAGTTACCTAAAATGTTGATTTGATGCACCGAAAGGAGTGTGAATTAACTAACTGTGCTGAATTGAGTTGTAATAATCCAATATTTTGATTTTTTAAATATAACGAACCTGATTTTTTTTTTTTCCTTTCATTTGGACCAGTTCTCCTGTGCAACCAGGGTAACACCATTGACTTTTGGGGAATTATTCTTGATTTACTCTAGTTTGAGTAAGCAGATGATGAAAGCCAGTGTTTTCCTTAAAGCCAGCCAGTGTTCAACCCACTAGGACAGAGGATATTTCGTATTAAAACAATATATCTTCCTATTCTTAAGCCTCTGATTTTATTTCAGATTTCAGCAAAATGCAGGCGTTCTGGCTTTAGGGCTGTGTAAATACAATTTGAAAGTAGCTCCAAATATTTTTTAGACATTTTAGGCCTCTGTGTGAGATGGAGAGCAGAGTAGGTCCATTTCACTGTTCTAAAAAAAAAGAATATGATTTACTGTTTTAAATTAGGCTTTTTAATGGGCAAAAAATCTTAGTATACAGTTTGTGCAAACCAGAATTGTATTCTAATTTGAAATCATATTTAACCTTCTGTTGGTTCAACTTAATTACTTTACTCTTTCAAATACTTCATAAATTTGGGGGGGAGGGAGTCACAGTTTCTATTGCACTGAACACAAACTGTAAATTCTACTTATATCTTTTTAAAAAAAATAAAGGATTATGATAGAAATTCAATGCAAACTTGAATTTCATAAGAATATTATCCATGAGGCTGTTATGTAAGAAGAAAAGGCTAAAGTTTATTAGCACCTTACTCTGAAAATGAGCACAAATTGTTTCTGAGATATCATTTTTGTGTAAACATCCAGAATAACATCTGAGGAAACATAAAATAAGACTGTATCACTACTTTTTCTGTAGGTCAGGATATAAAATTGATTTTTTCTTACTGTTTTTTAAAAAGGAAAACTATATTAAGACTACACATTTAAAGCCTTAGCCTTTTCACTATTAAAATATTGCAGGTTCAAAAGCGAGAAGAAATATGTCAGATTTTGTCTCCATGTTTTGGAGAGCAGAAATTAAACTCCTAAACAGTGGATTTTTTTTTTTTTTTGGTCAAACTAGAATTGCAGTTAGCAGTTTACATTTTCCAAGTGCTGCACAGCCGTAACCTTATAATATGTCTGGGAGATAGTTAGGTCTGAGTATTATCCTCCTATTACATTCTAGATAAGTAACATATTGAGATAGACACTGATTTCTCAAATGAGACAGAGCTCCAAGTCTAGAGGCAACTTCTTTACAAAGTAAAAATCTAATAGCTTCTATGTAGCTGAAAAATTTGAATGTGTGGCTAAAATATTGACATTGTTGTTGACACAATGTCTAGTTTGGCTAGGAGGGCATGGGAAGCATGTAAAATATTGACGTTTCAGGGGACTGGTCATTCGGGCCAAAGCTTGCCAGATACCTGATTCTGTATGGTTTCACAAACCTTGTCTCACCTAGCAGTACTATCATGTGCACTGAAATGGAGACACAGTAAAGCTTAAAGTATATTTTGAAGTGTTTATTGCTCAAAGTGTCATTAGGGGAATTGAAAGTTGGCCAGTATATTTAAATCAACACATGTCTTGTAGGGGTTTTTTTGGTTCATTTGTAGATTTATTTATTTATTTATTTAAATTCTGGTGGTCCCCACCTCAACACACGTCTGCCTTCCTCACAATATAAGTGAATCTATCCTTACTATACCTTTGTGAAATAAGGAAGTATTATAAACATTTTACATATAGGGAACTAAGGCATGGTGGAACTGAGAGGTATTCAAGGCTTCAATGTCCCAAATTTCCTGTGTCTCATTCCAGTGCCTGAACTGCAGGGCATCTTTCCTCTTATACTCTTACAAAAAATGCCATAAGATATTTAATAAATGCAGGTAGCCTGGATGTAATTGTAAATGTAATTAGAGACAAATGCAGCCCTGAGATGTTTGTACAACTCCCATGGACATGAATGGGAGTTTTGTAACTGTGTTTAAGGGCAAATTTTGCCCATAATAGTATTAATAGTAAGACATAATATTTCTAGTAGGGATGGGAGTTAAAAATTTAAGATGATACATTAGTTTCACATTATGAAATTACTTGGCATTACCCACTTCAACATTCAGTACTGATGAGTGGAAGATTTTGATTCTTGATTGGCAGGCTGCAACATGAATAATTTTTGGCATCAAGTAGCAATAGCCCAGTCATTCTCTTGAAAATTGGGCTTTCCACTCTGCTTCTGACGGTTAAGGTATCAGAGCACGTAAAACCACATTTTTGAATTTGTGTGGCTGAAATGTGTAGATCACTCAGAATGTTGGAAGTGGTCTCACAGCACTCTGTCATAGCCTACTAAGCCGGGGGGCGGGAGGGGGAGAGAAAGGGGGGAAAGACATCCCAACCCCTTGACTCAGTCACCAAGGGAGGTACATTGCTATTACTGCAGAAGAGGATGCTGATTCTGATATTTCCTAGCATTTTACACTAGTATACTTTCCGTAGTCTAGTGTACATTCCCATAAACAAAGAGATTAGTTCCCTGGCCCTTATAATATTATAATAATAAATTTGTGAGCTTCTCTTGATACTTGAAAAGAGCTGCCAGACAAGGTACTTCTTCAAGTGCTTGCTCATGTCTGTTCCATATTAGAGGTGTGTGCTCGCCACATGCACCAGTGCATGTGACGGAAGTTTTTCCCTCAGTTGGGGACCGGCTCTGGTGCCCTGTGGAGTGGCACACATATGCTGCGGTATAATGGGTGCTGCAATCGCGCCCCCTCTCCCCCCAGTTACTCCTTACCGCCAGTGATGGTGCTGGAATGTTCCTTTGCTTCGGCAAACCTTTCCTTCTCCAGAACTGTTTGTTGCGAATTTTCTGTTGTAAATAGTTATCAGTTAGTATTAGTTCCCTTAGTATGTTGTTAGTTATAGTGTCCCAGACAGGACTTAGCCTCGGGATGCCCTGCTCCCCAAGGTTTAAGAACTGTAACCAGTGTAAAAAGCCGATGCCCCACACCAGTTGTTAAAGGTTCTTAGGGGAGTTGCGTATTAGTGACAGGTGTCGCACCTGCAAGAGCTTTAACTCTCGCACTAAGAAAGAGCGGGGTATCCAACTCAAAGCGTTCCTTATGGAGTCGGCGTTGACACCAGCACCAGAGCAGCCGCGGTCAGACTCCGGGCACAGCACCACGGCTTCAGTGCAGAGTGCCCCACTGGTACAGTCGTTGAACAGGTGAAAATCCACCTTCCCGGCACCGGCCAGTGAGAAGAGGAAGACCGGGAGAGGTCAGTCTCCTGCTCGCAAGGGCAAGGAGAGGGCAGGAGGCGAGCCTAGACCTATGAAGGACGGCTCATCACCTCCAAGTGGGAGTCAGGCCCCAGCTTCCGTTGAGCATCCCCCACCATCCTGGGATGTGCCCACCACCCCAGACAGCAGCACGGGAGTTGCCGTCAACCCCAAAGGCCCTGCAGGCAGTGCAGGATATCTTGTCCCTCCTGCTGCTTCCCACACCGGCAATGGCAGTTCCCAAATCAAGGGGTAAGCCTGCCCTTGGACCACCCCCTCTGTCCCCATCAGTGCGGCTCCACTCACCACCTCAGAGAATGTGCCACCGGTGCTTGCCTGCTCAGAGCCACCATGCCTTGGACATAGGGCTGCCTAATAGTCAGGGTCCTCGGCACTGGTCTCCGGATTTCAGCCATCGCTCTGTGGGCTCGACGCATCGGTAGTATGGCATAGACCTACTGAAGCACACGTGACCCCAGTATCAGGAGCATCATAGCCGTTCCCCTTCAGTACGACACTGATCCTGCGAAAGCCTCTGCCGGGACTCTCGGTACCAGTCACCGGCCTACAGACATAGGTCACTGCACCAGTGTCGGTTGCACTCTCGCTCCCACTCTACTATTTGGCACCGGTCAGGAAGCATTCAGCGTAGATTGCCGGGGTACTGTCGCGGATCTGCCAAATGCCAGTCACTGGGATCTCAACGCGGTGGATCATCACCCATGTACAGATCTCCTTTGGAGCATGGTGGTGGACACAGCCGGGACCAGATCACGTGGTCGGTCTCGATACGACCCTGGTCTCTGGAACATGGCCTTCCAGCTCAGAGTCATACCAAGAACCCCTGCAGGCGGGTCAAGGTCCTCCATTGACAGGACTGGTCCTCCCTGCGGCACCGCCAGGATTATCGTGGCCCCAGGGCCAATGACCTGTGCCCTGGCACCCTTGGAAACCTGCAGTCATCCCAAGGGCATACATTGGTGTTGAGAAGCTCCAACAAGCCTTTGGTCACAGTCTCCTGCCTGCCTGAGATGGAGGCCACCATGCCTGGAACCCCCCCACCCCCCAGATGTAACAGATGGGGGAAGAAGGCCCTGCCGAGCCGGTCACAGAGGTGGTGACCGATGCAGGGGCAGCAGGTGTCAGCCTCATCAAGGGATGAGGAGATCATCGGGCCCCTGCCTATAGTCCCCCAGGATGGCACCAAAGCTCATCAGGAGCTTTTGAGGAGGGTAGCCTCGAAACTGAGGAGCTAGAGGAGCCCTCAGATATCCTTTTCAATGTCCTCAGCTTGGCAGTCCCAGCTAGAGTTGCGCTGCCAGTGCGTGAAGGGGTGGCAAAGATTACTAAGGCCCTCTGGCAGACCCTCTCATCGTTACCCCCAATTTCCAAGCATGTGAAGTGCAAGTACTATGTGCCCACAAGAGGGTATGAATATCTCTATATCCACCCTGCCCCGAACTCGTTAATGGTGTTTGCAGTAAACAAGTGGGAAAGACAGGGACAACCAGGAGCTACTGCCAAAAATAAATGGGCAAAGAAACTGGACCTTCTTGGGAGAAAGGTTTGTTCGTCATCAAGCCTACAGCTGAGGGTGGCAAATCATCAGGCCCTATTGGGCCGCTATGATTTTAATATTTGGCAATCCATGGCCAAATTTGTTGATTCCTTCCTGGGGGACCCCAAAAAGAGTTCCAGGCCATCCTGGAAGAGGGGCAGGGAGTGGTGAGGACGGCACTGCAGGCAGCCTCGGATGCGGCTGATTCTGTGATGCGAATCATCAGCCATAACAATGAGGAGGGCAGCGTGGCTGAAGTCCTTGGGCTTTTTGTGGAAATCCAACAGTCCATCCAGGACCTCCCCTTCGATGGCCAAGCTCTGTTTGTGGAGAAAACAGACGCTAAGCTATGCAGGCTGAAGGACTCGCTGCAGCCTCCCCACCAGCAGCGCAGCCAGCCTACACAAGAGCCCTTCCAGAAGAAGGTCAAGGGCTACAAATGCCATCAGGGCCAGCAGCCCTCTACCTCAGCATAGGCTGGCTGTTCCCGCTCCCAGCATGGGTCGAAGCAGGCATTCTGAGGGTGCGCCTGAGGGCGACATTCCAGCCACTGTCCTGGATCCTGCCTCCCTCCTCCCCCCGGTTCTCCAACCACCTTTCTTTATTCTCCCAACCTGGGTGTTTATAACGGTTGGGTCCTCAAATCTGTGGCGCAAGGCTATGCCCTCCAATTTGTTTCTACCCCCGTCCTTCTTCAGGGATCCCTATCACGAGAGTCTACTGCATCAGGGGGTGCAAAGCCTGGTACAGATGGGGGCAAGGGGTTCTCTTGCCTAGACATCAGGGGCAAGGGGTTCTACTCGCATTACTTTCTGATCCCGACGGTCAAAGGGGGCTTAAGGCCCATTCTGGACTCGCAAGACCTCAAGAAGTATCTCAAGAAGTTGAGGTTCTGCATGATCTCCCTGGCCTCCATCATCCATCTCCCTGGATCTGGGAGACTAGTATGCTGCCCTCAACTTGAAGGACGCATACTTTCATATAGCGATCTTTCAAGGACACAGACGCTTCCTCCACTTCACGGTGGGATCCATGCACTACCAGTTCACGGTGCTCCCCTTCGGCCTGGCAATGGCACAGAGGGTGCTTACAAAATGCATGTTGGTGGTGGCGGCTTACCTCAGTCGTCAGAGTATCCTGATCTACCTGTACCTCGACGACTGGCTGGTCAAGGGTCATCCCAGATCTAGGACGCTGTCGCGATGCTGCTGACCAGACCAGGAGACTGGGCCTATTGATAAATGAGAAAAAAAATCAACATTAGTCCCTGTAAAAAGAATAGAGTTTATTGAGGCAGTCCTCGACTCCACTAGGGCAAAGGCGTTTCTACCACGACAGGTTCCAGACGATGAGGGAACTCATCGCCAGAGTCTCTGCGTTTCCTCTCATGATGGCCAGGATCTGCCTGTAGTTGCTGGGCCACATGGTGGCGTGCATGTACATCGTCCGCCATGCAAGGCTCCGGATGCGACCCCTCCAGCAGTGGCTGGCTATGGTTTATGCCCCGTCCAGGGATCACCTGGATAAGGTCATCACCATCCCACCAGAGGTACTCACCACGTTGCAGTGGTGGACCGACTCCAGAACAGTCTTTGGTGAAGTCCCGTTCGACAGCCTGCGTCCTTCGGTGTCGCTGATGCTTCAGACCTTCGCTGAGGAGCGCACCTCGGTGCGATGCGGACACAAGGTATGTGTTCCACAGAGGAGATGACGTTGCATATAAATGTCAAAGAACTCAGGGCGGTTATCTGGTTGAGTGGTTCGAGTGCTGATGGACAACACGGCCTTAGTGTTTTACATCAATAGGCCAGGGGGAGCATGCTCATCGGCCCTCTGTCAAGAGGCACTCCGCCTATGGGATTTCTGCATCCAGCATGCGATCCACCTGGAGGCCTGTCACCTTCCAGGCATCAGGAACACTCTGGCAGATCACCTCAGCAGGTCCTGCTTTTTTCACCATGAGTGGTCACTCCACTCAGAAGTGGTCCAGATGCCTCTCTTCCCTTCCCCGAAATAAGCAAACAGAAGATAACAAACCAGTAACTACTTTGTCTGTTCTTCAGCCACCACACCCAAAACTCACTTAAAATCACTACCAGTATCTCCAAGCAATCAGCTATGCACAGATCCTGCTTGACTACGCCACTGTGATGGGTTGGATCACAGAAATTCCCTTGGGGCTGCCAGCTGATGTGCCAAGACTACTTCTGCCCCTGCTTTCCCTGCCAGCTTGGGACTCCAGAGCCCTGCCTGGCTGTGCCAGACACGCTTGCTGGCCACACACACAGACCCAGGTCTGAACCACGTCCCACAAACTGCAAGCTTAATTGAAAGCAGCTTAAGAAGTGTTCCTGTCTGTAACACTCAGATGCCCAACTCCCAATAGGGTCCAAACCCCAAATAAATCTGTTTTACCCTATATAAAGCTTATACAAGGTAAACTCATAAATTGTTTGCCCTCTTTAACACTGATAGAGAAAGATGCACAGCTCCCCCTCCTCCCCCCTGGGTATTAATACATACTCTGACTTAATAAGTGAAAAGTGATTTTATTAAATACAGAAAGTAGGATTTAAGTGGTTCCAAGTAATAGCAGACAGAACGAAGTGGATACCAAGCAAAATAAAATAAAACACACAAGCCTGTGCCTAATTAGTGAGAAAACTGAATACAGATAAAACCTCACCCTCAAAGGTGTTCCAGTAAGCTTCCTTTTACAGACTAGTCTCCTTTAGTCTGGGTCCAGCAATCACTCACACTGTCCTTTGTTCCAGTTTCTTTCAGGTATCCTCGCGGGGTGGAGAGGCTATATCTTGAGTCAGCTGAAGACAAAATGAAGGGGTCTCCCACGGGCTTAAATAGACTTTCTCTTGTGGGTAGAGACCCCCTCCTCTCTCCTATGCAAAGTCCAGCTCCATGATGGTGTTTTGGAGTCACATGGGCAAGTCACATGTTCATGCATGACTCAGTTTTTACAGGCAGCAGTGATTGCCCACATGCTATCTTGAATGTCTCCAGGAAGACTTCTTATGTGAATTGGAGCCTTCCAAGATCCATTGTTCGTTAAGTGTCTCTTGTTTGGGCACTTAATTTGCACATTCCTGTCTCAAGAAGCTGACCAAATGCTTTACTAAGGCTACTTAAAAAATAAGCAAGTACACAGCCAATATTCATAACTTTGCATACAAAAATGATACATGCATGCAAATAGGATGAATAGATTCAGTAGATCATAACCTTTACAGAGATATGTTATATGGCATATGTAACATAAAACATTCCAGTTATGTCATATATACATTCATAAGCATATTTTCATAAGCCTTATGGGGTGCACCATCACAACCTGCTCCTCCTGAAGAATCAGGGCCTGGCCCTCTCTTCTATCAAGGTTCATCTAGCTGCCATCTCGGCTTTTCATCCACCGATCCAGGGTAGATCAGTATTCTCGCATGAGGTGTGCATCAGGTTCGTGAAAGGCTCTTCTCTCCTGTTAGGGATCCTGTCCCAAAATTGGACCTCTGGTTCTCTCCAGACTTACGGGTCCGCCATTTGAACCCTTGGGCTCTTGTTCCCTTTCCCACCTATCTTGGAAAGTTGCCTTCCTTGTGGCAGTGACGTTGGCTAGACGAGTGTCGGAGATTAAAGCCCTGACCTCGGAACCACCTTAGGAGGCCTTCTACAAAGGCAAGGTACAGTTGCGACTCCATCCAGCCTTCCTGCCGAAGGTGGTGTCTTCCTTCAGTATCAACCAGGACATCTTCCTCCCAGTGTTCTGTCCTAAGCCGCACAAGATCAATAAGGAGAGGCAGCTGGATGTCTGCCGTGCCTTGGCATTTTACCTAGAGCGTACCAAGCCCTTTCGCAGGTTGATGCAGCTCTTCATCGCAACAGTGGACAGGATGAAGGGCCTTCCGTTGTCCTCTCAAAAGATCTCCAACTGGATTTCCTCCTGCATCCGGACCTGTTACGAGCTGGCGCAGGTCCAATTGCCGCCTCTGGTGAGGGACCACTCAATGACAGCACAAGTGTCCCCCGAGGCCTTCCTGGTGCATGTCCCCATCCAGGACTTTTACAGCACCACAACATGGTCTTTGGTTCACAGCACACTACACCATCACCCAGCAGGCCAGAGATGACGCTGGGTTTGGCAGAGCTGTGTTACAAGCTACATGTCCATGAACTCCTACCCACCTCTGTTGGTACTGCTTGGAAATCACCTAACAGAATGGACATGAGCAAGCACTCGAAGAAAAGACAGTTACCTTTTCCATAACTGGTGTTCTTCGAGATGTGTTGCTCATGTCCATTCCATGATAACTGTCTTTTCCTCCTCTCCTCTCTTCCCTACTCAGCAGTTTCTGTTAGGCATCCTATAGTGAATTTATCTTGCCTGCCTGCATGTCTAATCTGTAAAAGTTCCTGTGATAATAATAATACAAACTTAGGAGGTCCGTCCCCAAAGTGGACTCAGTAGTTGCAAATTGTTTCAGTGAAACTTGGAGTCCTTTGAAGGAAATGTAGCCTTTTTTAATTAAGATTGAGAGTCTGTAAGGGTATATCTTCACTGCTGAATTAGCCCTTAGTTGTCCTAACCTGTAGCCCAAGTGTTGTCCTAATCTCCCTTCTATGCACACAGAAAAACCTCTAGTCCTGAGGGTATAGGCTTGAACTCAGGTTTCATTTCAGTCCAGGTTGGCAACCAGCCTACTTTGCAGTGAGAAGGTAGGCTAATTGAGCATGGGTGTTGTCATCATTATGGCTTATTGCTCCAAAACTGTAGACAAGATCTGGTTTTATCACTTGCCTCTAATAGTTTCTTGGGAGTATAGGGTATAGTATTGATTGAGGGTACTGCATCATGTTCAAGTGTTTGCTTAAGCTCCCCACATTCACATCTGGGTTATTCCTCAGCTTCCACTTGATCATATTGTCACCAGCCTTTGTCACCCAAATCTTTGATTTAGAGTACACTGGTGTTTTCATTCAAAGTCAATGCTGGAAGAGCATTGTTATGAAAGAATCAGGTTCTCCAATATCTTTGGCATTTCCTGCCATTTTGTTACTCTGTAGCCTTTGCCAATGGTATTTTGGGAATAGGTATTTTGAGAGGCGAAGGTCTTTCTGGACTTCCATTTCCTGGGTGGTGGAATGTATCCATGCGGTGTGTGTCTTGGAACATGCACCTGTTTTTGTCTCGCCTTTTTTTCTGAAGGCATCCTGCCTCGCTGCTGATGGTGCAGTCCCTGTGAGATGGTAGAGCAACAGCATGAGAATCGGTTTCAAGATCCATCTGATGATCCTGCATGACTGATTAAGTTCAGTATCTATTTTGTGTGCACAGCTTGAGCTTCACCATATTGGGGCAGCTGAGTAACACAGGATGAGACAGGTTTCTGAGTGTTTTGGGATCAGCTCCCCTTTTTGTGTTGGCCAGTTTCTTGAGTACACAATTCCTGGTGTTCACTTTCTTTTCCAGCTTCTTGATGTGCTCTTTGATTGTCAGTGTTTGATCTTGTGACCCCAGGGTACACTGGATGTTCATAGTGGTTAAGGATTTTACCATCTCTTGATATCTGGAGTTTGTGCTTGGCCTTGTGGTCTTTCATGGGGAAGGAACACACTTGTGTCTTACTTGGTCCGAAAAGTCGATGGAGTACTCAACAAAATGGATTGTCTCAAGGTTCCATGCAGTCATCCTTGATGTTTAATATTTACACAAATGGCCAACCAGAATTTCCCAATGTGCGAAGATTCATTTAACCAAATGATCTTTGCATAGCCATGCAGTCGGAAAGATTTGAGGACATTGCACAAATTCTGATAGGCTCCTTGATTATACTTGGAGAATATAACCAGACATGGCTCCCAAATGCCAATTCTAGTTTTAAAAAAAGAAGTGTGTGCCTTCCATGGCTGTTAGTCTTCCAGTCCTATCCCATAATTCCATATGGGCAGTTCTTGTTCAACTCTTGTCCCTTCTTCTGCACTGCATTTTAACCCCATGTTTGCCTGCTCTATTTCTGCTATGTTTCCACAGCATTTGAACAGAGATGCCGTCCAAGAAATCCTCCTCCTATGCTGCCAGTTTGTCAGGAGTTGACACCAGCTTTCTGGTAAATTGGTGGTGTAATAACACTAAGACCCATGATTTGAGGATATGTACCCAAAATTACATTTTTATCTTAGTGAATGGGAAAGCAGTGGAGAAGCAGAAAAGTCAGGTGTGCTACAAATCATTTTGTGGTTTTCAGACTGAATTCTTTAATGACATTCTCATTAAAAGTTCTTGCTGCCAAATGCTTTTGCCATCAGAACTATCTGCATTAATAACATAAATTCCCCTTGGAAGTTATTTACATAATGTATTTTTCTCATGTCACTGCTACAGATAGGAGCTCAATTGTAGGTGAGAGAGAGCACTGTATTAACTAATTCATGTATCAGCCCAGTTTAATATACTGCTAAAAATCATGGGCTATCCCAGCACATGGCTTAGTACAGCACCACTGTGGAACAGTTAAATGTATCTGGCATAGGGAATGTGTTTGCCCCACTTTGCGTTTGGGAATACTCCAGCAGTGTTATGCTAGCCAGGTCTAACTCTACAGTGAAGATGTATTCTAAAAGATTTAGAAAGGCTTGCAGGAGATTAGGTTTCTGATGCTACCCATTCTCTCTATACCACCAATGTCTTGATTTAGTGGCCAACATTGGGAGTCATTTCATAGGAAAGGATTGTTCACTTTTGCAGACTGTCATACATGAGTCCATCTTTACTGGGAAAATGTGTAAGCATTTCTTTGAACCAATGCACCTCTACCAGTGCTACCAAAGGTGGAAGCCCTAAGGTAAACAGGGCACAGGTGTTTTGCACCACTGCAGCTTTTAACCTTGCACAGAAAAGGTGTTTTAAGGCTGTGTAGTCAGGATGAATGAACACAGGAGTGGAACTCAGGATATCCTGAATTCTAATCATATCTTTGCCATTGTATGGCATCAGGCAAGTCCCTTTGCCTTTTTGGCTCATCTGTAACTAATCAGTAGAGGGTTCTATTATTCCTTTGACTTGCATGTGTATGACTCAGATTAACATTTGATTTCCCACGTAGATATGTATCAAAGAGAACAGAGTGAGTTCCAGTGTGTTGTGTAGTTTGTCTGGGTGCCTTATTGAAACTGCCTCAGTAGACACTTGTTATGTACTGTGTTGGCTTGTTGCCTGGGAAACAGTCTTTCTACAATAATATTTAAAAAATAGAGTAGTTTGTGAAAAGTTGTTGATTGAACATTGAAAGAGGTGGCTGAATAAACTGTATAAGTCCTATTATAGTTGACATAGTAAGAGATGATGAGATTCTAAATTATTATAAGCTGTAACAATATTGCGTCAAATGTTGGTTCATAATGAGCACTAACTCCCTTTTGAAAGTACACAAACTCATATTTTACTTCACTCCTTGACACTCTAGATTCTGTGCAATATTATAATTTACAGGGTAAGTTTTTGGTTTCAGTAGGCAATACTACTAATATTTAGTCAGTTCTGGAAAAAATACTAATACTTTAGGGCATGAATCTGGTCCCAGGGAGGCCTTTGGAAGTCAGTTGGAATATGATAAATAAGTGCCCTTATTTACTGAGTCAGATTTAACTGATAACATATATGTATTCAATTGAAACCTATTATATGGTCCTTGACTTGCCCTGAACCTTGTAGAACTTTTGGATAGTGAAAGTGTGCGGCTGATTTTTGGACAGCCCAATTGCTTCATCACAGTTATCACCATTTAAAGCATATATAAACTAGTGCTTGGATATTTTACTGTATAGTAAATGCAGGTTAGAGATGCACAGTGAGATACTTGCTGTCTCTAAGGACTACTTCTTGTGCCAAAGGATCATGAGTTTCTTTGAAGAGAAATAGTGTAGTTGACTTTTCAGACAAGTTTATGTAGTTTATTTTGAACATATTGTCAATTAGTGTCTTATATGCAGACATGCACACCATGATCGTGTGAAACAATACATTATTTCATATTTAGTTTGGGGGCAACAGATGAAAGTAAAATGAAACTTGTAATTAAAAAAAAAAAATCTAACGTCCAAGGCGTCCGAGGATTCTATTCATTTTTGGTTTTGAAGAAGTTTATATTGTTTGTATGTTATCTGAATCAATGATAGCCTATGGGAAAATTACACTGTCAGCAGCGCTTTCTACGTAGCTTCATGGGTGTTTTTGCCAATACTAAGAAAATATTTTTGTTCATAAGACTTCATTCATTACTTGAGATTATAGTCACTTGTTCATTTTTTGCTTTTATTTTGCCAATGCTAATTTCTAAGGTCATTTTGTCAGTTTTTCCTTTTTCATAGTGAAAGTATTTTGTCTCTGGAATTGATTATTTTAAGGTTAAATGATGCAAAACGAGTCATCAGAACCATGTAGAAATTATGAAACTTAAAAAAAAAGTAACCCTCACTCTTGATAAACATATAACTTATTTTTTTGATGTACTATACAAAATTATTTCGGCAAAATGTTAAACAGGACACTCTTGAGACTGGTAGGCCAAGGTGAGAGTCAGTCACGGTTTTTAGTTGTATTCTTGTACAGAATGTAGTGAAAGCGCATATGCATGTAATGTAGGGCTGGAAGGGACTTCAACAAGACATCAAGTCCAGCCCCGAGGACCAAGGCAAAAGAGTAAACCTAGACCATCCCTGGCAGGTGTTTGTCCAGCCTGTTTTTCAAAACCTTCTATGATGGCAATTTCACAACCTCCTTTGAGAGCTTAACTATCTTTATAGTTAGGAAGTTTCCCCTTTATGTAACCTAAATATCTCTTTCTGCAGCTTAAGCCCGTTACTTATGTTACTTCCAGTGGACCTGGAGAACAATTGATCACAGTCCTTAACGTATCCGAAGACTGTTATCCGGTCCCCCCTCAGTCTTCTATTCTGAAGACAAAACATGCCCAATTTTTTTACCTTTCCTCATAGGTCAGGTTTTCTAAACCTTTTATCATTTCTGTTGCTCTCCTATGGACTCTTTCCAATTTGTCCACATCTTTCTCAAATTGTGATGCTCAGAATTGGTTCCCTTTCCAAGTACTCCTTCCTAGGCAGTCATTTCCCATTTTGTATGTGTGCAACTGATTTGTTCCTTCCTTTGCATTTGTCCTTATTGAATTTCATCCCATTTACTTCACTTTGTGATTCACCGTAACCCCCATGTCCTTTTCAGCAGTACCACCACCTTGCCAGTTATTTCTCATTTTGTAGCTGTTCATTTGATTTTTCCTAAGTGAAATACTTTGCACTTGCTTTACTGAATTTCATCTTGTTGATTTCAGATCAATTCTCCAATTGGTCAAGATTGTTTTGAAATCTAATCCTGTCCTCCAAGTGCTTGCAACTGCTCCTAGCTTGGTGTCATCTGCAAATTTTACAAGCATAGTCCTTACTCCATTATCCAAGTCATTAATTAAAATATTGAATATTTCCAGATCCAGGATTGATCCCTACAGGACTCCACTAGATATGTCCTCCCAGTTTGAAAACAAACCAATGATAACTACTCTTGGACCATGTTCTTTTAACCAGTTGTGCACTCACCTTATAGAAATTTCATCTTAACCACATTTCCCTACTTTGCTTATGAGAATGTCATGTGGGATTCTGTCAAAAGTCTTACTAAAATAAAGATATCTACTGCTTTCTCCCTGTCCACTAGGTCAGTGACCCTGTCAAAGAAGGAAATTATGTTGGTTTGGCATAATTTGTTCTTGACAAATCCATGCTGGCTGTTCCTTATAACCATGTTATGCTCTGGATGCTTACAAATTTATTAATATTTTTTTTCCAGGAATTGGCATTTTTCTCTGCTATACTTGCCTGCTCTTTTTGTGAATGCCAGCAGAAAATTGACATTTTCAAAGAATCCTGCTTTCTGAGCGGCATTGTGTGCTAATATTCCTTGAAGTGAATTGACAGAAAAGAAGATCTCTGTACTATTGGATAGCTAAGCAGTTAATGTTGTCGTAACATCATTTAAGTTAAGTTTTCAGTTTCGTTCCAATATTCTTAGGTATGTGTCTGTCTGGCTAAGCCTGAAAATTGCATAAGGAGTTCGATGCTGTAAAAATTCGCAAGAGAACTTTTTTCATAGCGTCACACTAAGAGCCTTCAAATCTTGGGACAATCATCTATTTAACTACAGAAAAATATATATGGTTTATAAATGCAGGGAAGATACTATTGTTTTGAAATGGGATGGTGATATTGACTTTGTCATAACCATCTTTATTATATGTAAGAGAGCACATTCCTGTAAAATTAATCCTATTTTAGAAAACAATCCCATCTATTTAACCCCTAGACCACACATTGTTATTTCTACAAAAATTGCAGCTCAACAGTGGGGGAGTTAGGCTTTTTCTTAGATTTGATTTTGAATTATATTGGTAATTAAGGTGCTATTGTATGTAGGTAAATTTTCTTACTAGCATCCATAGAAAGAAAATCTCTTCATTCTCACATATTAACTGTGCTTTGTTTCAAAGTCATGTTCTGATTGCAAATATTCTTGCACGCAGGTTCAGTGTATTCTGCTTAAAACTCACTAAAAATAACGGAATCATTCTATTTCACACGACTGTGTACAAAATCACTCTATTTCACATGACTGTCCTCTATGCACATTTTGATGACAACCCATTTATAAGCTTCTTATCAGATATGTTGACTTAGTTTTTTTTTTTTTTTTTTTAAAGAAAAACTGGTTTAGGTTTTGTTTTTACAACTGAACTTTGCTGATATGGTTAATGTTAAGATGTTTGTAATGAGTTCTATTCCCTCTGGGTCTTACAGAGAACATAGCATCTGTCTATGTGACTTAAAAGTCAGGATTGATGACAAAATTGCAAAAACACATTTGATTAGATACCGATCTAGAACATTGTTTCAAAACCACAAAAATACCAATGTGGTGGTATTGTAGATAGCTTATTTTATCAGGTGGATTACCCTTGAAAAACTAACTTTAAAAAACAGCACTGAGAAATCAGAAGCATTTTGACTGGCAGATGCATTATTTTTAGCAAATTATATGTAGTATTATGTTTTGGGCAACTATATAATAATATCTAATGTTTATAAAATCATTTAAACGCACTATCATTTTAAAAGAAATAATTTTTCAAAAATATACATGCTGTTTTGGAAGAGCATATTTTCAGAGTAATCAGTTTAAATCAGTAAACTCAAAGTGACTAGTTCTTTCTCTTTTTCCTTTTCTTTTCTGAAATAAATTTGTGGACTGTATAAATTAAAAATCCTTCACAGATTCTGAACCATGCAAACCCAGTAGTGTTAGAACAATTTTTATGGGGGCAGGAGGGATTGCGGAAAGCCATTGAACAAAACTGCAAACACTATATATGATGGAAACTACTTCAAGACAGCATCTCCACTCCTAGTTCCAGCACCCATGTGCAAGCCCATTGATCCCAGCAAAGTAGGCAAATCTGTTCAGAACAGTTGGCCTGCTGTAATGCGTACTCCCATGTCCTATCGCCTTCACCAGCTAGCCCTCCTCATACCTTCACCTCAACAACAAAAAAAGAAAGAGAGAAATCACCTCCATTGCTACAAATGATAGCCACTGGAAAGTGAGGAAGGCATATATATACTATTCAATATTCTTACTTTTTAGTGCTTTTCACCTCTAAATATCTCAAGTGCTCAACAAACTGCAATATATATATAAAGCACAACTGAAAATGCATCTGTCCCTCAACAGAGAAGCCAAGGGTAGACTGGACATGCAAAATGAGCTACCCTCTCACCATTAGATTCAAAGTGAAGGTACATTAATGGAAAGATAGAAGCTTGTCTATATTCATATTTGTTTTACTTTCAGCTCCTCCTTCTGGAGTGGTGCAGTAATGTCACCTGGTGCCCAGTTTACTGTCTGTTATCAATGAAAGAGCATCTGTTTCCCCTCTCTCTGTGAGATGAGCTTTCTAAATATCTTTTCTCTCTCTCCTCCACTTTGTCTCTCTACTCCCCTCCCCACCCCCATGTGAAATTAGAACCCTTCCTAAAATTTGGCCTGGGATCTTCTTTAGCCCCAGTTCACTCATTGCAGAATTTATTTCATCCATTGATATATCTGGGTCTCTTTATGGGCACAAGCATCTGCCCATGTGGATCCCACTGCAGAACTAGAAATCTCCTGCTTCAGTGTAATTTCCTTCCAGCAGATTAAGGAGCACAGCTTGTACCCTTTATGTTCTATTGGTCCAAGGACCCCTTCCTCCCCCCAAAATCCAGTATACAAAGAATTACATTTTGGATACAGAAAATGCTAAAGTTAATTTTACAATGTGTTATAATGTAGTTTTTTTCACCAGATGCATCCAATTGGAAAGTGCTCAACAGACAGAAAATTTATTCTGTAATTTATATTCTATGTTTAGCTTTAAGGACAAAATTGCTATGTGGTTTTTTTTAGGCAAGTTACTTAAGCTTTCTGTGTTTCAGATACTAGTCTGTAAAATGGGGGATAATCTCTGCCACATAGGTCAAGATAAATTATGTAAATACACCTTTACCCCGATATAACGCGACCCAATATAACATGAATTTGGATATAACGTGTTAAAGCAGCGTTCCAGGAAGGCGGAGCTGCGTGCTCCGGTGGATCAAAGCAAGTTGGATATAACACGGTTTCACCTATAACGCAGTAAAATTTTTTGGCTCCCGAGGACAGCGTTATATCTGGGTAGAGGTGTATTCAAGATCTTGCAGAAAGTTTAAAAAAAAAAAAAAAAAAAAAATTACAGCCATCCCCTTCTGAATGTTAGCCAATCTCGCAAAATGTAATCTTGCTTTGGATTTCTTAATGCCTAAAAAAAAAAAAAAATCTTGATCAGAATATAAGATATCTTGCAGTAGGTACTGCAGGTAGGGAAGATGGGAGGCTGGAGTTACTGTGGGGGTTGAAAAAACAATGAGGAGTCCTTGTGGCACTTTAGAGACTAACAAATTTATTTGGGCATAAGCTTTTGTGGGCTAGAGCCCACTTCATCAGATGCATGAAAAACACAGGAGCAGGTAGGGGATTCCTTGACTAAGTGTGAGGTCAGTCTAATGAGATAAATCAATTAACAGCAGGATACCAAGGGAGGAAAAATAACTTTTGAAGTGGTAAGAGAGTGGCCCATTACAGACAGTTGACAAGAAGGTGAGAGTAACAGTAGGGAGAAATTAGTAATGGGGAAATTAAGTTTAGGTGTTGTAACGACCCAACCACTCCCAGTCTTTATTCAGGCCTAATCTAATGGTATCGAGTTTGCAAATTAATTCCAGTTCTGCAGTTTCACGTGAGTCTGTTTTTTGAAGTTTTTTTGCTGAAGAATGATAGAATCATAGAATATCAGGGTTGGAAGGGACCTCAGGAGGTCATCTAGTCCAACCCCCTGCTCAAAGCAGGACCAATTCGCAACTAAATCATCCCAGCCAGGGCTTTGTCAAGCCTGACCTTAAAAACCTCTAAGGAAGGAGATTTCACCACCTCCCTAGGTAACCCAGTCCAGTGCTTCACCACCCTCCTAGTGAAAAAGTTTTTCCTAATATCCAACCTAAACCTCCCCCACTGCAACTTGAGACCATTACTCCTTGTTCTGTCATCAAGTATCACTGAGAACAGTCTAGATCCATCCTCTTTGGAACCCCCTTTCAGGTAGTTGAAAGCAGCTATCAAATCCCCCCTCATTCTTCTCTTCTGCAGACTAAATAATCCCAGTTCCCTCAGCCTCTCCTCATAAGTCATGTGCTCCAGCCCCCTAATCATTTTTGTTGCCCTCCTCTGGACTCTTTCCAATTTTTCCACATCCTTCTTGTAGTGTGAGGCCCAAAACTGGACACAGATGAGGCCTCACCAATGTCGAATAGAGGGGAATGATCACGTCCCTCGATCTGCTGGCAATGCCCCTACTTATACAGCCCAAAATGCCGTTAGCCTTCTTGTCAACAAGGGCACACTGTTGATTCATATCGAGCTTCTCGTCTACTGTAACCCCTAGGTCCTTTTCTGCAGAACTGCTTCCTAGCCATTCGGTCCCTAGTCTGTAACAGTGAATGGGATTCTTCCGTCCTAAGTGCAGGGCTCTGCACTTGTCCTTGTTGAACCTCATCAGGTTTCTTTTGTCCCAATCCTCTAATTTGTCTAGGTCCCTCTGTATCCTATCCCTACCCTCCAGCGTATCTACCACTCCTCCCAGTTTAGTGTCATCTGCAAACTTGCTGATAGTGCAGTCCACGCCATCCTCCAGATCATTAATGAAGATATTGAACAAAACCGGCCCCAGGACCGACCCTTGGGGCACTCCGCTTGAAACCGGCTGCCAACTAGACATGGAGCCATTGATCACTACCCGTTGAGCCTGACGATCTAGCCAGCTTTCTATCCACCTTATAGTCCATTCATCCAGCCCATACTTATTTAACTTGTTAGCAAGAATACTGTGGGAGACCGTATCAAAAGCTTTGCTAAAGTCAAGGAATAACACATCCACTGTTTTCCCTGCATCCACAGAGCCAGTTATCTCCTCATAGGTTAGTCAGGCATGACTTGCCCTTGGTGAATCCATGCTGACTGTTCCTGATTACTTTCCTCTCCTCTAAGTGCTTCATAATTGATTCCTTGCGGACCTGCTCCATGATTTTTCCAGGGACTGAGGTGAGGCTGACTGGCCTGTAGTTCCCCAGATCCTCCTCCTTCCCTTTTTTTAAAGGTGGGCACTACATTAGCCTTTTTCCAGTCATCCGGGACCTCCCCCGATCGCCAGGAGTTTTCAAAGATAATGGCAATAGCTCTGCAATCACATCCGCCAACTCCTTTAGCACCCTCGGATGCAGTGCATCCAGCCCCATGGACTTGTGCACGTCCAGTTTTTCTAAATAGTCCCTAACCACTTCTTTCTCTACAGAGGGCTGGTCACCTCCTCCCCATGCTGTGCTGCCCAGTGCAGCAGTCTGGGAGCTGACCTTGTTTGTGAAGACAGAGGCAAAAAGAGCATTGAGAACATTAGCTTTTTCCACATCCTCTGTCACTAGGTTGCCTCCCTTATTCAGTAAGGGGCCCACACTTCCCTTGATTTTCTTCTTGTTGCTAACATACCTGAAGAAACCCTTCTTGTTACTCTTAACATCTCTTGCCAGCTGCAACTCCAAGTGTCATTTGGCCTTCCTGATTTCACTCCTGCATGCCTGAGCAATATTTTTATACTTCTCCCTGATCATTTGTCCAATCTTGCACTTCTTGTAAGCTTCTTTTTCTTGTGTTTAAGATCAGCAAGGATTTCACTGTTAAGCCAAGCTGGTTGCCTGCCATATTTACTATTCTTTCTACACATCAGGATGTTTTTTTTTCCTGCAACCTCAATAAGGATTCTTTAAAATACAGCCAGCTCTCCTGGACTCCTTTCCCCTTCATGTTAGTCTCCCAGGGGATCCTGCCCATCAGTTCCCCGAGGGAGTCAAAGTCTGCTTTTCTGAAGTCCAGGGTCCGTATTCTGCTGCTCTCCTTTCTTCCTTGTGTCAGGATCCTGAACTCGACCATCTCATAGTCACTGCTGCCCAGGTTCCCATCTGTTTTTGCTTCCCCTACTAATTCTTCCCGGTTTGTGAGCAGCAGGTCTAGAAGAGCTCTTCCCCTAGTTGGTTCCTCCAGCACTTGCACCAGAAAATTGACCCCTACACTTTTCAAAAACTTGTCTGTGCACCGCTGTATTGCTCTCCCAGCAGATATCAGGGTGACTGAAGTCTCCCATGAGAACCAGGGCCTGCAATCTAGTAACTTCTGCTAGTTGTCGGAAGAAAGCCTTGTCCACTTCATCTCCCTGGTCTGGTGGTCTATAGCAGACTCCCACCACGACATCACCCTTGTTGCTCACACTTCTAAACTTAATCCAGAGACTCTCAGGTTTTTCTGCAGTTTCATACTGGAGCTCTGAGCAGTCATACTCCTCTCTTACATACAATGCAACTCCCTCACCTTTTCTGTTCTGCCTGTCCTTCCTGAACAGTTTATATCCATCCATGACAGTACTCCAGTCATGTGAGTTATCCCACCAAGTCTCTGTTATGCCACTTTGGGGTCTGTTATTGAGTGACCAGAGAGATTGAAGTGTTCTACTGGTTTTTGAATGTTATGATTCCTGATGGCATATATCACATTGGTAAATGTGCAGATGAACGAACCCCGGATGGTGAGCTGATGTGGTTAGGTCCTATGATGGGGTGCCTTGAATAGATATGTGGATCGAGTTGGCACTGGGGTTTGTAGCAGGGTTTGGTTCCTGGATTGGTGTTTTTGTTGTGTGGTGTGTAGTTGCTGGTGAGTTTTTGTTTCAGGCTGGGGGGCTGTCTGTAGGTGAGGACTGGCCTGTCTCCCAAAGTCTGTGAGAGTGAGGGATCGTCCTTCAGGATAGGTTGTAGATCCTTGATGATGCGCTGGAGAGGTTTTAGTTGGTGGCTGTAGGTGATGGCTAGTGGTGTTCTGTTACTTTCTTTGTTGGGCCTGTCTTGTAGTAGGTGACTTCTTGGTACCCTTCTGGCTCTGTCAATCTGTTTCTTCACTTCACCAGATAGGTATTGCAGTTTTAGCCGTTGTATCTTAGAGCTTGGCTGTAGACAATGGATCGTGTGATGTGATCTGGATGAAAGCTGGAGGCATGTAGGTAAGTATAGCGGTCAGTAGGTTTCCGGAATAGGATAGTGTTTATGTGATCATCCCTTATTAGCACAGTAGTGTCTAGGAAGTGGACCTCTTGTGTGGACTGATCTAGACTGAGGTTGATGGTAGGGTGGAAATGGTTGAAATCTTGGTGGAATTCCTCAAGGGCCTCCTTCCCATGGGTCCAGATGATGAAGATGTCATCAATGTAGCGCAAGTAGAGTAGGGGCGTAAGGGGACGAGAGCTGAGGAAGAGTTGTTCTAAGTCAGCCATAAAAATATTGGCATACTGAGGGGCCATGCGGGTACCCATAGCAGTCCCGCTGACTTGAAGGTTAAATTATCCCCAAATCTGAAATAGTTGTGGGTGAGCCAAAGTCATGAAGTTCAGCCACCAGGTTTGCTGTGATGGTATTGGGACTGCTATTCCTGATGACTTGTAGTCCATCTTTGTGTGGAATGTTGGTGTAGAGGGCTTCTACGTCCATAGTGGCTAGGATGGTGTTTTATGGAAGATCACCGAAGGATTGTAGTTTCCTCAGGAAGTCAGTGGTGTCTCGAAGATAGCTGGGAGTGCTAGTAGCGTAGGGCCTGAGGAGAGAGTCTACATAGCCAGATTGAATTAAAAGTAGGTTGGGTTCCTTCAGCAGTGAATTTATTTGCATTCCAGTGTCTGGGTTTTCTTTAAATTAGCTTTAATTATGAATTTCACTGGCCTTCTACTAGTCATTTGGGTAACCAAAATGTTTCTGTAACTTCAGTGTGCCATCTTAACTTTTTTTTTTTTTTGGTCTGGAAGATCAACATCTTCACTTTAGCAAACACAGCAGTTGCTACATTGGTGTTCTAGAACATCTTGTGTCAGTAACCCATAAATTTTTCTTTGAGTGATTGTACACATTCATTCCACTTCTAATACATATGTCCCTCATGCATGTAAGACCGGAATTATTTTGAGTAGCAGTGCACATAGGGGCTATGCCTGCACACTGCATGCTCTCTGATGCTCTGTTGCCGAGGTAATTTTTATAGTTTCTTCTTCACTGTGTGTGGCGGTGATGGTACCGAGGTAATATTGATAGCTCCAGCATAGCCCAGGCAGTTCTGACCTCATGAACCTGTCAATGTGACCTCCAATCATGTTTCTGACCTTCCCAGACATGATCACACAATCACAAGGACAAGTCCTGCAGCCGGATCCTGCTGCTCTGCATCTCACTGCATGGATGTCGGCTTGCTAACAACTATTGATGGATCTTGTTCCTTAGTAGTTCAAAACATTCTAGTTTCCAGCAGGAAAGAACTCCACTAGACTCACCTATGCTACTAAATGGAAGAGATTCTCTGTTTGGCTGTAGAGAGCCAGTTATTCCCTTTGACACTCCACTTGCTGCCATCTCCAGTAGGATTTCCAGTTTTGATTGGATATATTCCTGGAGGTTTCATCACATGACATCTTAATTAAAGGTTAATATTAAATTCCTGGAGACTCCAGGATAGTCCTTTAGGGTTGTCAATCTCTTCAATTACCTACTAACCATCAAATATTCCGGTCTTTCCCTTGGCTTCAATAGAGTATGCTTTGTGGCTATCTCTGCCACCAGCCTCCAGTGGAAAGTCACACAATCTTCTCCTACCCCACCATAACTAGATTTCTCAAGGCACTTGTTCATGCCGTTCCATCAGTTACAAGCCCCACTTCCTGGGGAACCCGGTGTTGTTTTAGTAGGTCTGATGGGTACTCCCTTCAAGACACTGTTATCCTGTTCTTTGTACCGCCTGTATATAGTGACCACCTTTTTTAGCTGCCATTGCCTTGGCCAGAACAATAAGGGAAATTCAAGCTGTGATGGCAGGACCTCCCTACACAGCATTTCATAAGGACAAAGTGACTCTGAGGCCTAACCTGAACTTCTTACCTTAAAGGGGTTTCTGATTTTCATCTTAATCAGAAGATTCAACTACCTGTCTTGTTCCCCAAGCCTAATACTAATTGGGGGAAGCCAAATTTCATACCTTGGACATTGCCAGGTGCTTCCCTTAGTATTTAAACTGAACGAAGCCATTCTGTAAATCTCCTAAACTGGATTAGTGAAGAAACTGGAGACTAATTATGGGCAGCCTGCCCTTTACGCCTTCAGCTACAGAGTGCCGGAGGGTGTGTAGGATGCAGGGCATGGCCCCGATTGATGCTACTCAAAAAGATTCTGGTCTTGCGCGTGTAGGGCACCAGAAATGGAATATATATGGACCACATATCTTGAAGATTGTTTACTTGGGCCCAGCTTACCAAGTGATCCAGATCATTCTGTATCAGTGACCTGTCCTCTTCCTTATTTATCCCTTCTCCCCCATTTTTTGTGTCATCTGTAGGGCCATACCAAATTCACCGCCATGAAAAATGTGTCACAGACCATGAAATCTGGTCTCTCCCCCGTGAAATCTGTTTTTTTGTGTGTGTGCTTTTATCCTATAGTATACAGATTTCACAGAGGAGACCAGTGTTTTTCAAGTTGGGGGTCCTGATCCTAAAGGGAGTTGCAGGGGGGTCGCAAGGATATTTTAGGGGGGGAGGGTTCGCGGTATTGCCACCCTTACATCTACGCTGCCTTCAGAGTTGGGCGGCCAGAGAGCGGCGGCTGTTGGCCAGGCACCCAGCTCTGAAGGCAGCGTCTTGGCAGCAGTAGTGCAAAAATAGAGGTGGCAATACCATACCATGCAACCCTTACTTCTGCGCTGCTGCCTTCAGAGCTGGGCAGCCGGAGAGTGGCAGCTGCTGACTGAGGGCTCAGTTCTGCAGGCAACCATGTAGAAGTAAAGGTGGTAATACCATACCATGCCATCCTTACTTCTATGCTGCTGTTGGCGGTGGCTATGCCTTCAGAGCTGGGATTCTGGCCAACAGCCACAGCTCTCCAGCTGCCCAGCTCTAAAGGCAGAGCTGCTGCCAGCAGCAGCGCAGAAGTAAGGGTAGCAGTACCACAACCCCATACCCTTCAGTAACCTTGCAAACTCCCCCTCCCCCCCCACAATTCCTTTTTGGGTCAGGACCCCTACAATTACAACACTGTGGAATTTCAGATTTAAATAGCTGAAATCATGAAAAAATGACCATGAAATTGACCAAAATGGACCATGAATTTGGTAGGGCCTTAGTCATCTGCAAACTTTATCAGTGATAATGTTATGTTGTCTTCCAGCTCATTGATAAAAATGTTAAATAGAATAAGGCAAAGTATCGATCCTTGCAGACCCTACTAGAAACACACCTGCTTAATGATTATTCTTCATTTACAATTATGTTTTGAGACCTATCAGTTAGCTAGCTTTTAATCCATTTAGCGAGTGCCATTTTGATTTTAGTCTTTCTAGTTTTTTAAGCAAATGTTGTCTTGTACCAATTTGAATACCTTACTGAAGTTTAAGTGTTTTACATCAACACTATTAGCTTTATCAGCTAAATTTATAATCTCATCAAAAAAGCCATGACGTCAGTCTGACAGAATCTATTTTTCATAAAGCCATATTGAGTGTCATTAATTTTATTACCCTCCTTTAGTTCTTTATTAATAGAGTCCCATATCAGTCATTCTATTATGTTGCTCATGATCAATGTCAGACAGGCCTATAATTACCCAGGTAATTACCACTGTCTTTTCTGCATTATTATCAATAATTGTAACATTTCCATCTAGTAATGGACTAGTACCATTGTTAGGATTCTTCTTGTTTCTAATATCTTAAAAAAGCCCTCCTTATTGTCCTTACCTCTGCTGGCCATAGATTTCTCCTTATGTCCCTTTGCTTCCCTTATCAATTTTCCACAATTTCTAGCCTGTGATTTATATTCACTGCTGTCAACTTCTCCATTCTTCCATTTTTTACATATTATTGTTTTATTTTTTTATAGCTTCCTTCACTTCCCCTGTGAACCAGGTCAGTTTTTTGGCCAGTGCATCCTTCTTCCTCAACTGTTG
The DNA here is from genome assembly GCF_013100865.1 of Trachemys scripta elegans. Classification (NCBI taxonomy): domain Eukaryota; kingdom Metazoa; phylum Chordata; order Testudines; family Emydidae; genus Trachemys; species Trachemys scripta. The sequence goes on from NC_048301.1 coordinate 97,025,287, forward strand.
GTAATGTGGTTTTTGAGGTATGCAGTAAAGTATTCTTCAACAACTGCCAATTATCATTCTCAAGGACATAAGAATGGCCATATTGGCTTAGACTAATGGACCATCTAGCCCAGTATCCAGTCTTCCTACAGTGTCCAGACCAAGATGCTTCAGAGGGAATAAACAGAATAGGGCAGTTGTCAAGTGATCCATCTCCTCCCATCCAGTCCCAGCTTCTGGCAGTCAGGGATTTAGGGATACCGAGAGCATGTGGTTCTATCCCTGATCATCTTGGCCGATAGCTATTGATGGACCTATCCTCCATGATCTTATCTAATTCTTTTTTGAACCCAGTAATACTTTTGGCCTTCATAATGCCCCGTGGCAATGAGTTCCACAGGTTGACTGTGTATTGCATGAAGAAGTATTTACTGATGTTTGTTGTAAACCTCCTGCCTGTTAATTTCATTGGGTGACCCCTATTTCTTGTGCTATGTGAAGGGGTAAATAACACTTTCACTTTCTCCACACCATTCATGACTTTATAGTGCTCTATCATATCCCCCCTTAGTCATCTCCTTTCTAAGATGAACATTCCCAGTCTTTTTAATCCTTCCTCATGAAAGCTGTTCCAAATCCCTACTCATTTTTGTTTGTTTTTGTATCTTTTTCAAATTCTAATATATCTTTTTAGAGATGGGGCAATCAGAACTACAAACAATATTCAAGGTGTTGGGTGCGCCATGGATTTATGTAGTGCCATTATGATATTTTCCTGTCTTATCATCTATCCCTTTCTTAATGGTTCCTAACATTCAGTTAGCTTTTTTGACTGCTGTGAATATTGAGCAGATGTTTTCAGAGAACTAACCAGAATCTTCTGATTAAATTCTTCCTCCCAGCTGATTTCTCATAATTGTTTTCAGCTTAGTGAAATTAGTTGTTTTAAAGCATCCAGTATATTTAACACTGGTCTGGCTTTTATTCTTTTTGCACATTGTAAATGTGAACAATTCATGATTACTTGTACCTAAGTTACCATTAGTTTTTAGTGCCTCTGTGATGATTGCCTCTTTATCTGTCAAGATGACTAATATAGAATTCCCCCATGTTGGATGCAACACTTTTTGAGTTAGGAAGTTGTCATCTATAATGTTTAGGAATTCTAAGAATGTTTTAGTACTAGCAGCATGAGACCTCCAGCATACGTCACTCAAATTGAAATTCCCCATGATCACACAGCTTTTATTTCCTACATATTATGGATAAGTGCATAAGAAGCTGGTCATCCTGTTCCCTAGTATGATTCAATGGTCTGTAGCAGACACCAACGAATAATACCCCATCTTGTGGTTTTTGCTTTTTGGACATTGTTCCAGAAGTATTCAAGATAATTTTCTTCTGAGTTATCAGTGGCTCAGAAATAGGTAATGCCATATTTAACATAGAGTGCCACTCCCGCTCCCCTTTTGCCCACTTGATATTTCCTAAAGCAATTATAACCATTGATTGTAACATTCCAGTCATGGAAATCATCCCACCAGGTTTCAATAATCTAGATCAAAATTTATGCTCATAAATGTGCAATTCCAGTTCCTCTTGTTGGTTACCCAGATTCCTAGCACTGATGTATAAGCAATTAAAGAATTTTGTCTCTTCATGTGCTTCGGCTCCTTGATTAATTTTGTTCTCAACATTCCTATTTCAGAGAAATCCTTGAATTTCTTGTCAAGTATCAGTTGCAAATCTTTTGAATTAAAGAATACTAACTTGTATATAGTTAGATTGTGAAGCTTAAAGATACTATCATTTTGCAGAGTTCTTCCTTGGGTGGTCCTGAACCTAGACTTAGTGCCAGGATCTGGTCTACCTTCAGTTGCTGGGGTGAAAGGATTTTCTCCACCACTAGACATTCTTTTTCATAGAGGATGCTGGAAAGAAAATTAACAGGCAGACCTCTTTCATGAGAAGATATTTAGTGCATATGTAACTTATGCTAGGAGTACATCAGTATGCAAGTAGCAGAAGTCCTAATCTTGCAAAGGGATCTTACTGGGTGGACTTTTACTCCATTACCAGCATGGAAGTCAGAGGGATTCAGTATGGGCTTAAGTGTCCACCTGCTTATTGCACTGTCAGGGATCATTTTAGTTGTGTTGTTGATATAGAAGAGATTCTAATATTAGCATAATTTATATTATATATATATATTATAATATTAGCATAATTATATTATATATATTGTTCCATGCAAACAAGCAATTATTTTGAAAAGATTTAAAAGTTAGAAATGAATGAGGGTCTACATTATACTTTGAGTTCTGGGTTTTCAGAGAAATAGTCAATATTGTTATGAATGGAATAAGGTCACTAGTTCGCGAGAATGTACTTTTTGGCACAGATGAAAGTTAAACACATTTAATTTTCTCAAACTTCCCTTCCCTTCCATCTCCTAAAAATTATCATTTCTGGAGAGAACATTGCTTTCCTGTTAAGGGCCCTATTTAACTTGTGTAACTCATAAGTGAGCTAACAAGCAGCTATAACAGAGCATCTGAACTGGATCAGCTGGCTCCCTAAAGCATTTTGGTTAGAAGTCCAAAATATCAACTTCGATTTTATGCAGTTTAGCAATAGTCTGGATGGATTTACATTGTATTCATTCAAAAAACGTATAATCGTGCTGACATGCTATCTTTTACTCTTTTCCCTGTAAGTCTGCCTCTTCTAGCCCCCTGATAATTTTTTATGAAGTCCCTACAGTATGTGTTCCTATTTGATAATGAGATACCTAGAATTACGTGAAGGGTTACAGGTCTCTATATAAATATAGAGAGATTATTATGTACTTCTGAGTAGGACCAACTTCTGTTGGTGAGAGAGACAAGCTTTCTAGCTCTCACCCACAAAAGTTGGTTGAATAAAAGATATTACCTCACCTACCTTGTCTCTCTAATATCCTGGGACTGACAAGGGTATAACAATGCTGCACAGTTCTGAGTATGCAGCACCCACAAATTGTACTTTTTATGGCAACTCCTATTTAATTTGCTGCCTGTAAACAAAACCTTTCTCAAAACCTTTATTTTCCAGATTTCTCCTCTCTACTGCATTATTTTCCCGATGTTGGGCTTAATTTTTAAAGGTACTGAGAACCCAAAACTTCAATTGTGGAAAAATAGAGCTGTTAGGTGATCAGTACTTCTGAAAATAAGCCCCACTAATTTTCATTTCTTCTTTGAGTGATTGTCTCTGTGTGTAGTGCATTTCAAATTGTGCATACGACTAGGACTGGAGATTTTTTCCTAGCAACGTCTATCTGGTTTGCTCATTGCCCTTACTTGCCTCATGCTGCGCATTGAGGGAATAAAGGAGGCTGCTGGATCACCTCCATCTTAGTTCGTTCTTACTGCTCATTGTTCTAGGACTGGAGCTTTTGTGTTTGTGCTGACTACTTCAGCTTCTCTCTGAAAATAGTTTTTAAAAGCTTTCTTAATTTTGCTAGTTTTATAGTATAGTTAGTTAGGAGGAGTTAACTTTAGGGGTTTGGTTTCTTATTTTTGGAACCGCCCCTGGAGCAGGGAGCCGTTCCTGTACATGCCTTCCTTTCCCTATACATACACTCACCCGCAACCACTGGAAGGCCAATATGCTTAGGATCCCTGGCTTAAAAACTGCATTAGTTGCTATAAACACTTCCCAGTTACGGACTTCCCCAATGACTGTTTATAGTTCCTGGGGGAAACCTACATCCCTTCCAGGTTCAGTATCTGCAGATGTTTTCTGAGCAGAACTAAGCAGTTCAGCAAGTTTTAGTTTTGAAAGTTCCTCATGGAGGAAACTATGATGGTTGGAACAACCTCTAACTGGGAATATCCCTGGTATGTCACCCTGAAGAAAGTAGAAGTGGCAATTATTTTGGTCCCAGGTGGTTCCACGACCCACCTGCAGCTCTGAGACACTCAGGAGAGCAGAGACAGAGCAGAGAAGGACAAAAAGGGAGGTTCCTTGTCTCAGTCCTCTAAGATGAGGCAGAAGTCCACATCCCATTTCAAGTCATTGGGAGCTTTGTGCTCCCAAGTAGGACCATCTAGTACCAGGAAGGACCAGACCAGGACTTCCTCAAAGGACAGCATCTGGTACGGGACTGATACTTTGGCACCGAAATCTACCACATTAATACTACTGGATGTGGTGCTCTCTAGCTCAGTGTGTCAGGTTACATAAACACCTCTGTTGGCTCCAGTTTGTTTCTCACCTCTGGATTACCTGTTGGTGCTCCCAGTACTGGAGTCACCACTGCTTTCCAGACCCCCTCACCTAGTGCTGATCTCCCTGTGGTATCCTTCTCAGTGCCTGTCCTCCAGCAGGAGTCAAGCCAGCCCCTTGCCAGCAGGAGTCAACCAGTAGAGATAGGTTATTCCTGTCTCTTCTGGTACGGAAAGCTCCCCCTTTAGATCTGGCCTCTGAATCCTTAGTCAGAGGAGGACTATGGCCGGCACCCATCCTGGACCATGGATTGAGCCAAAACAGAACATTGGGAGTCTCCAGGGTATCTCACTATTTCCATGTGAGAAAGTACCTTCACTACTACCATCTGCTACTCACACTACTCCCAGCACCGTACATCCCTGCACTGAGGGATTATGATTGGAGCCTGGAAGACCTCTGAGACTACTGCCCTCTGTACTCACCTTGTGAGAGAAGAGATTAAGGAGATCCAGGGCCCCCAGAGAAGAGGAAGAGCCTCCTCAAGATATGCAACTACAGTAGCATGAGGAGGAGGAGGAACAGGAGGATACTATCCTGTTGATCTTGTTGTCCTCTTCCCCAGATGAGGCTTTCCCTCTGTCACCACAATTTCAAGTGGGGGGTGGAGCCCTTGGGACCCTGTGTTATGGTGTGCCTAGGGTGGTCCTTCACATTTTTCATATCCCTTTGCTAACCCCACCTTTTGAATCTTCTCCCAACAAGCCCATATTCCATAGATTGTCAGATATTTCTCATTCATGAGAAACTCCCAGCTTATCAAAGCACCCAAGGACTCCCCACCCTCAGATAGCAAACCCCCAACTCGTGGCCTAATTCTCCATCCTTTTTTCCATTCCAAACCCTCCCTAAACAGGCTCCCCAAATCCCTATCCCAACCTTCCTGACCCCTTGTACTATACCACCAGACCCTTTCATGACCTGAAAACTCCCCCCTCTAATTCATAGACAACCATCATACACTCTCAGCTGTGTGTGTCTGTGTATGTAATATATTTTTATTGCGCATGTGGAGCTGGTGACAATGCTTAAAGCTAAGGTTGTCTGATGTTTTTCATTATAAGCACCTAGTTTCAGTTGTTATAGAACTTTGCCAAGCTCTAACCATTTGGTTTGAAATTTTTCATGCTAGGTCTCTGCCTCTGGTTGAAATTTTTGCAAGTTTTTAGCAAAAGTGGTTTAGCCGCTTCCGAGAACAAGGTTAAGGAAACATATATTGTTTTGCCAATGTTAAACAGTTCTTCAGACCACTTCTTTGAAAAGTTCTGTTGCCTTTATGCTTTGAAGCAGAAATTGGAAATCTGGGGACAAGGAAATGAATTTTGCTGTCTCTGTGAAAATCTGTCCACATTTGTTAATGTCTGTACAGTGCTTTATTAAGCTCTGTATAAATGCATAGTGATTAACCTCATAATAGCAACATTTAAGACTAAAATTTGAGTTGATGTGCGAAGTGCAAACACTTACTGAGTGTAGTTAGGGGAAAACTCACTAGTTGTAAATGCTATACTTGGTAGTAAGTATTGAATATAGGTTTTTAAATTTGAATTTGAAAATAGTGGATTTTCTGATTTTGTTTAATGCAGATGTCTTTGAACAAAACCGTGCTATGTACATATCTGTTCTATTAGTCTGTTTTACGCCTTGGGTAATGAAGTAATTTAACTAGGAGAAAACGTTATAAGCTTTCTCAGGAACTTGTAATTAATGCTGTCTTTTATGTGTTGAAATTTTCAAAATTGAACAATATATTTTCAACTCTTGCAGTTTCAACATAGTCGATAATAGTGGGATTCCCAAGATCAAATAAGTGTGAAAATGGATTTTTTTTATTGTAACTTTTGCTTGACTCTCAGACTTTCCTACAGAACTACTAAAATATATTTCCTTTCTTATTAAATCCTAGAAGTTAATCAGTGAGGAACATGACATTTTGACACACAATCATGTCAAGGTTGTAGACTGACTGTGACAGTATTGTATGTTCCTGTTGTAACCACAGGAGGGGACTTGGTGGATGATGTCTATAAATTTCTTAATGAAATGAATTAATTAATCATGCTAATAATCTCTATTAAATACATTAAGATCTGTCAAATTCTAAATTTAATTTTACTCACTGTGTTGTGTGCATCAAATTGTTTGTTTTTGTTTTGTCAAGAGCAATGAAAAAGACAACTGGCAGGATGGTAACTTGGAACTATAGGCTGTTCTTTTGTTAATAGCTTTTTTCTGCAAATGTTGCTGTTAGAGAAAGGAAGAGGCTATTTTTCGCTTGTTTTTGTCACAACAAGTAACTTGGAGCTGAAAGGAAAATGCATCATTTGGCAAATGGTTGTTAATTATTCTTTTTGGCAGTGTGGCAGTTCTCTAGTCTTCATCCAGGTTTGTAGTGTTTTTTATCAGCCCGTTAGAACCCAGGTTTTTTCAGTGTGGTAGAGCGTGGAGAAAGATACTGACACCTCCCTCTCCCGCAGAAATGAAGATCTTATGAAGTGAAACACACAGCATATGTTGCATGATTAACTTTGTAAACTTATTTATCCCTCACACTAAGAAAAGCAGACATTTTCCAAAATAATAAGCTTGATTTTCTGTAATATGAACGCAATACAACATAAATGGAGTCCTCAGTTTATTAACAAGTGTTTCCTGAGACTCTTTTGTATCTGCCACTAGTTAATAATACACTTTCCCAAATTTTACAGTGTTTGCTTTTCAACACCTTGCCTGTCACTCAGTTTCAACAAGACCAATTTAGATATGCTGAAAATACACTTGGTTGATGCAGGAATTTGTTGGAACAGAGTGCACATCTTTTAAACGTTGAAAGAATTCTGAATTCAACTGTTCTGTCCTTGATAATTTCATTTCTACATTTTTCCAGCACTTGGATGCAACAAATTATAACATCGTTCTTCGCAGGCATATATTTTGGGTAGAAATCTGATCATTTAATTGTAAATGCTAGAAGACAAAGAAGGAGCTCAGGATTTCATTCCACTAGACACATTTCAGCCATTTCCTCCTATTCTGGATTCATCCCATAACCTCTGCATTTGGGGTCAGTCATGTTTGCTAAATAATGGAAAGGTTCCTTAAGCACTCTAAATCATTGTTTAATTTTGTCCATGTGTGGTTCTAGTTCTTTGCTTATTAGATCAAACAGCCTAAACTGAGCAGCAGTAATCTGCCAAGTTCCTTCCAAGCCTTCTATAATTGCTTTTGTAACTTTAATGTCATCTAGATTTAGTGTCCTGTTTTGATCAGCTCTTCTCATGCTCAGTGCAATTCAACATACTAATGATAAGTTGGACGCCAGTGTAGAGCTTCAGCCTTATTGAAACTTCTGTGCAAGTGTCATTGAGGTTGTTGCAGAAGAATTTTTCAAGATCAGCAATGTTCTTCCGGTGTATGTTGGTGTACTACTTTCTCAAGAAGGTTTTAAATAGTGTATTGTGAACACCCAGAGATACCTTTAGGATGATTGCATCTCAGATGTTCTCTCATTGTTTTTTTATTTTATTTTATTTTATTTTATTTTCATTGTCTGAGCATATAGAAAAACCTCTTTGACATACTTTCCTCTAGGACAGGGGTCGGCAACGTTCGGCACGCGGCTCGCCAGGGTAAGCACCCTGGCGGGCCGGGCCAGTTTTATTTACCTGCTGACGCGGCAGGTTCGGTCGATCGTGGCCCCCATTGTAATTCTGTATTTTTAAAAAATAAGCATAAGTCCTTTCTATCCTTCTATTAATAACTCTTAATAGTGTCTTTACATTGTATTTTAAAAGATCTGATTTCATTACACCACTCCATTCAGTCCTACCACTTTCAAATTGGGACAAGTGGCATAAAACACCCACTTGTAGTACTGATTAACAACTATATTTTTATATTAATTTTAAGCATGTCTGTCCACCTGACTGTGGTGTCATAGTGCATGGTTAATGCGTTTGTATATCTCGGAAGCATAATTGATGCTGATGGCCAACTCCATAAAGGGGTGGAAGCAAGAACTGGGAAGGCAAGTAGGAAGCCAAAGATACACAATGCCATTCTGACACCCACTTTGGTATATGCTTCTGAAACTTGGCAACTGCTGGAAACCCACAACAGGAAATTTAATCTATTCCATCAGAGACGCTGTGAAGAATACTTGGTGTCCACTGTTGGAATAAAAGTAACCAATGCTGATTTGGATACTACCTTGTGAAAATGGAAAAGAGGAGCACAACAGATGACATAAAAGAAAACCATTGAGAAAATTATTGGTGTCATGGAAACAGACCATAATGGAGGAAGAAACCTGACATTAGACATGTGGAGGTGGAAAGACTGTGTTGCTTCAAACCATAGTGTTTGAGTACTTCCTTAGTGTTTAAAATTAGAAAAAATAACAATATTTCTCTCTTCCTTCTGTGATTGTCGAAGAAATAGTCTGATTAGTCTTTAAGTTACAAGTATGTTTTCTTTGTATGTGTGAGTGCATGAATGTGTCTGTGTGAAGAAACTGAGTGAAAGTAAAGTTAAATAGATTAATTTTGTTCTGAAAGTGATTTGTTCTATTAGCATTTTAATCTCCTGTGAGGGTGAATGTCAGTCTTCTCCAGCTCCTGTGAAAGTTCTATCATCTGCACTCATATTGGTCATATTTACTACAATTAGAATTTAAACAACAGTTATGTAGTGAACTCAACACTATTAAGTCTAGAAAAATGAGATAAGCTAGTCATCTCTACCATATTATAAGATGTCCTCAGTATCTCAGAAAAACATCTAGATTTTAGGAAATCAACCCCCTACCAGTTTAGAAATCTACCCCACTGTCAATGTCCATTGGCATCTGAATTCCACTGATGAGCTGCACTCCTCTCTCCAATCACAAATATTTGGACTGTTCTATAATCCAGGTTTGTAGATAGCTCTGTAATTGTTTTACGTTGTTTCTAATAGGCCTAGTAAGCACAACAAAATGTTCTCATTTTTTCCTTTTAACCTTTTAGACTAGTTAGTTTTTCAATCACAGGTTGAATTTAGAGCTGAATGTTTCTATTATCAAAAGCCAGTCCAGAATAAATTAATTTAAATATTTTAGAAAAACAAATTACAATGGGGAGGAAAAACACTAGTTTTGTTTTCCCCTTCAAAAAAGATCTCATATCTAGTTGTTTAAAATGCCAGATTGGAGCTAGAAAACTACTTGAAATTAGTTTAGGTAGTTGGGGTAAAAATGAAGGAAGATGCTCTTAAAAGAACTGGAATATATGCAAGACTTTTTAATAAACAAATGATTCCTACGCATTGATTTTAAAAAATATATTCTTGGTTGGGGTATATACTTTTTTCTTTTGACAACAAATATCTTACAGATTTAGTAATATCAATTTTCAGTTATCCACTAACTCTCAGATAAATTTTGTTTTAGTGACAGAACTCATTTTCATACAACCAAACAAGAACATCCAAGACTTAAGTGCATTAATTACTCAAGTGTCAGAATTTTCACTCCCTTAACCCATTAGGGAAAAATGGACTTTGTGGGTACAACTTCTACTTAATTGTGTGCATTTTATTCTCTTCTCTTGGCCATTGATAGTCTGTCTTTTTTGTACGTTTACAAATTGGTTACAGAAGATTCATGTGAATTACTTTAATGAAGATTAAAAAAATAAAGATGATAGAACAAATTCAGAGGCTTCTTAAGGATGTGGCTTTTCAGCATTTTGTTTTCTCACATTTTGGGTAATTTTGATATTTCTCCCCTATTTGGAAAAGAAATACAAAACATAATCTATACAGAAAAAAAATTATTGTAAGAAGCAATAAACAAAATCTAGAAACTTCAGACCATATTCTGTATGTCAGTATTGACTTTTGCGCTTTCAAAAAAGGAAAAGAGAATAACTGAAGAAAACAGTTGTTTTGAAGTGGATATTTGAAAGGAATTGTTTTGGAGAACAGGTATAATCTCAGAAGCGAAGGCTTAAAAGTTGTAAATGTGATGTAGACAAAAGTTAAGGTATAATAGATTAATTTGGAATCTATATAAAATATTATTGAAAATCTATCAGATTGTGGTTTCCTTGTTTTGTGTGGGGATTGCAGGGCAAATGTGACCTGGGCTTAGTTACAGATCGTTATGCATGGAGCTCTTGGCCTGTCAGACTGCTTAACTTTTTAAACTTTTCTCTTTGTTATATTGCAGTCCCAGTTGTAATGTGGAATGCAGTATGACCTTCCGGGAAGTGCTTAGATGTTAATTTAAAAAAAATGCCCAAATAGGAATAGAGTCATCACTCAGTGACTAAGGATAAATGAATTCAGTTTAGCAATTCTTTAATTCGCTTGTTTTCCTGTCTTGTGATGAGACAAGCTCTTGGCAATCGGTGGGGATAGAGGAAAGGAAAGGTGAATGCTAATAATGAATCAAAGCAGGAACTTCAGGCGGCTGTATTTGTTTCTTTTCGTTGTTTTGTAATGAAATCTGTTGTTTCAGTGAATAAGCAAGCAGCAGTGACATGTAGAATTGCACGTTGCTAGTGAAGTGCTGACTGCCAAGATTCCTTTAATTTACAACATATTCCAGAAAGAACTTTTAACTAGAAGCAACATATTGCTACTTAATAAACTGTTCTTAGAGAACAAGAGATTCCATCATTTTTGAAGCTACAATTTGCCTCAGTTTGACTGTACTCAGAAAAGTGATTCTGGAAAGGTAGTGTTGTAATATTCAGAATATTACAGGTTCTTTAAATTATTTCCATATATAGTTGCTCAGGTTATAACAGTTTTTTTTTTCTAACTGTCAATCCTGCAAACTCCTGGAATTTGAAAGTATTTTCTACTTCTTACATTGTCATCAGTTTTAATGATCCTGCATCCAGAACTTTGCACAGTTTTATTGCTGAATGAGTTATTATCCAGTCCATTTGAATCTTTCAGAGCTGTACCAACTCTTTAGTGCTAATGGCAGTAAAAACTTTTTTTCATTAATGTAAGGTAAGGGGCTATGACTTGAAGACACACAAGGAGCAAATATTTTGTTATGCATACTGGAAACTGTCATTGTGGCAATTGAGAACACAGCTTTGTGGGGCATCTGTCATTATAGACTAGTAATCTAGTAGGAACCCATTTTATACATGGTTACCAGTGGAAAAACTCCAAGGGCTTTGGGTCAGGCTGTAAGTGCACAAGTAATTCAGCATTCCTATATGGAAAGTTGACATGGGGACGTTTTGCTAGAAATTCTAGCACACTCCTCTGTTGGCAGTATCAAAAGTTCTCCTTCAAGTGATTGACAATATGCATGTTCCATTTTGGTCCTCATGAACCGCATGTGCCTGAGTTCTGAGTTTTTTGGTCAGCAGTGTCTGTTGTCTCCGTGTGCACCCTGAGTGTCCTTCTGCCCCGTACTGAGGGCAGAAAAGGGTGGATTGGGCCAACTGCCATTCAGTTTGTCTTATTGCCTCCTGGCTTCAAGACAGAGCTGCTTGCTGTATGTTGTTTAATGAACTGCTTGCACTTTTCAAATTCGTAAATAGTTTGCCTGTTGGCACTTAAAAAATTAAGTGTAAATTTAATTTTTTACTAGGAAATTCAGTATTTTCTCCCTGGTACTGGGGAAGGGCTCCCTTGGGTTTAAGTATTGCCCCTTATGAGAGGATGCTATGCCCAGATCTTCATCCAGATCTGAAGTCCCTTCATCTCACACCCTGCCTGTTGGGTGGATGTTGAACTTAGAGAAGTCATGCTTCTTTCCTGTGCTAAATATCTTGTTAAACAGTATAAAAGATTCTACAAGACAAACTTATCTAGCAAAATGGACAAGTTTTCCTTCAATTCAGTGGGTTCATTAATAAACTTGTCTATGAAAACATCCATTTTAGTCACAATCACCTTGGCAAGAAGGATTGGAGAAATTCAAACTTTGGTGGTGGACACACTCACCTTATTGTGTGTTCTGTCTGGGCAAGGTGTCTCTTAGATCTTATCCTAAGTTTTTACCAAAGGCTGTCACAGGCTTCCATTTAGACTAGAAGATTTATCTGCTTATATTTTTCCCTGAGGTACATGTTTTTAAAGCAGAAGCTATGCTTCATATGTTGGATATCTGAAACTCTTTAGCATTTTATTTACAGAGAACAGAATCTTTTAGATCGTCACCTAGACTTTTTGTCTCTGTGGCAGACAGAGTGAATGGGAAACCCATCTCTTCCTTGGGATTGTCTCCATGAACATTTAGTTCACGGGAACCTTGGGTGTGAATCTAGCCTGCACTACCCTACCTTGTGCTAAGTGTCCATGTGGACCCTGGTGAAGTGCACTAATAGTTCCTTAGTGCACTTTGATCTACTCCCATTTGAAAGTGGGGAAGATCAAAGTGCAATGGGGAAAAGTTAGCGTGCATTAGCAGGGTCCACATGGACACTTCGTGCATGGCGGGAGCAGATAGCAATGTAGCAGACTTCACTGGCACCAGTCAGCGTGAGTCCCAGATTCAGGGAGAGATTCAGGCTGAACTAGGTCCATTCAAGTTAGATGTCTTCAAGTCACCAGGGCCTGATGAAATACATCCTAGAATACTCAAGGAACTGACTGAGGAGATATCTGAGCCATTAGCGATTATCTTTAAAAAGTCATGGAAGCCGGGAGATTCCAGAGGACTGGAAAAGGCCAAATATAGTGCCCATCTATAAAAAGGGAAATAAGGACAACCTGGGGAATTACAGACCAGTCAACTTAACTTCAGTATCTGGAAAGATAATGGAGAAAATAATTAAGCAATCAATTTGCAAACACCTAGAAGATAATAAAGTGATAAGTAACAGTGTGATAAGTAACAACATGGATTTGTCAAGAACAAATTGTGTCAAACCAACGTAATAGCTTTCTTTGACAGTGTAACAAACTTTTTGGATGGGGGGAATGTGGTAGATGTGGTATATCTTGACTTCAGGAAGTCTTTTGATACTGTCTCACATGACTTTCTCATAAACAAACTAGGGAAATACAACCTCGATGGAGCTACTATAAGGTGGGTGCAGAACTGGTTGGAAAACCATTCTCAGAGAGTAGTTATCAGTGGTTTACAGTCAAGCTGGAAGGGGCATATCATGTGGGGTCCTGCAGGGATCACTTGGGGTCTGGTTCTGTTCAGTATCTTCATCGATGATTTAGATAATGGCATAGAAAGTACACTTATAAAGTTTTCAGATGATACCAAGCTGGGAAGGGTTGCAAGTGCTTTGGAGGATAAGATTAAAATTTAAAATGACATGGACAAAGTGAAGAAATGGTCTAAAGTAAATAGGATGAAGTTCAATAAGGACAAATGCAAAGTACTCCAAATAGGAAAGAATAATCAGTTGCACACATACAAAATGGGAAATGGCTGCCTAGGAAGGAGTACACTAGAAAGGGATTTCTGGGGGTCATAGTGGATCACAAGCTAAATATGAGTCATCAGTGTAACACTGTTGCAAAGAGAGCACACATCATTCTGGGATGTATTAGCAGGAGTGTTGTAAGCAAGACACAAGAAGTAATTCTTCCACTTTACTCTATGCTGATATGGCCTCATCTGGAGTAGTGTGTCCAGTTCTGGGAGCCACATTTCAGGAAAGATGTGGACAAATTGGAGAAAGTCCAGAGAAAAGCAACAAAAATGATTAAAGGTATAGAAAACATGACTTATGAGGGAAGATTGAAAAAAAATGGGTTTGTTTAGTCTGGAGAAGAGAAGACTGAGAGGGACATAAGTTTTCAAGTACATAAAAGGTTGTTACAAGGAGGAGGGAGAGAAATTGTTTGCCTTAACTTCTGAGGATAGGACAAGAAGCAATGGGCTTAAATTGCAACAAGGGTGGTATAGGTTGGACATTAGGAAAACTTCCTAACTGTCAGGGTAGTTAAGCACTGGAATAAATTGCTGAGGAAGGCTGTGGAATTTCTGTCACTGGAAATGTTTAAGAGCATGTTAGATAAACTCTTGTCAGGAATGGCCCAGCTAATACTTAGTCCTGCCATGAGTGCAGGGGACTGGACTATGACTTCTCGAGATCCCTTGCAGTCCTAGGATTCTATGATTCCTAGAACTAACATTATGCGCTGTCTCCAGTACCAAAAGCACCTTAACTGTCTGCACTGCCCTTAGAGAAGATTTATTTTTCCTCACCATCTCCAGGGGTCACTTTTTTTCCATCTTCTAGCAGGGGCAGGGGCAGGGAGCTATTCCTTCTGAGGTCTGCAAGTGGTGCTGCTGAGAGACCTGCAGACTTCTACGAACCCCAGCCACCACAAACTCTCCAAGACTAGCAGTGGTCCACTCAACAGCCTCGAGTCATCCATATGCACTTAGGATGCCCACATGGCCCCATTGGGGATACTGGGGCCTATTTTAACAGGAATGAAAAGCTGTTCTCCACCATCAATTAAGATGAAGAGGTCTCCCTCTCCAGCAGCTTCGCTTGCTAGACCACGAATGGTAGTATACGAAGAGGAGCAGGGTCTAGGGCCACAACAACATCAGTGCCCCGCTTCTCTTTTCTTCTAGATCTTTCCTCATTATTGCTGGATGAAGCAGTATCCTTGGCAGTGTTCCAATCCTCAGGAAACCCAAGGGAGGTACAAATTACAGTTAAGGATCTTCCATTTGAAGGATGCTAACTCTTTAATGTAAATACCAATGAGGCTATTCTCTCTCTAAAAGGACTCTTGAGTGACACTGGGGATCCTAGGAGTCTATATTCCTGCACCAGAGAGAAGTCTTTAAGCCCCAGCCATATCAAAGGCAGTCATACTATACCTATTATAGACAGCTTGACCCACCCAGGAAGAGCCAGAGATTCCAGAGGAGAAAACCACCATGCACTATCATGTCTTATCCCCAGTCCTCCTCATCATCAAGGCAGCAGGTTTGACTCCTTGGTCAGGAGCAGTGTATAATTTGCTGGACCTCCTTTTGATATCCCCTTCTATTTGGAAACAACTTATTTTATTCTCATGGAGTCTGGAAAACCATCACCACAGATTGTTCAAATTGTAAAGGTGGGTTACTGCATCCAATTTCAGATCCTCCCCAACCCTCACCCACTTTCTCTGTCCCTTTTCAGGGATCCCTCTTACAAGACCCTCTTATCAATGACTTGAAATAAAATTATTACTGATCAAGTTTGCAGATGACACAAAAAATTGCACATTAGTAAATAACAAAGAGGACAGGTCACAAATATGGCATGATCTGGATCACCTGGTAAACTGGGTAAAAGCAAACAATGTGTGTTTTAATATGGCTAAAGGTAATAGTATACATTTGGGCAAAATAATGTAGGCAATACTTACAAAATGGTGGCCTCAATCCTGGGAAACAGCAACTCTGAAAATAACATGGAGGTCATGATGGATAGTCAGCTGAACATGAGCTCCCTGTGTGGCCAAGCGGGCTAAGATAATGCTTGGATGCATAAACAAGGGAATCTCAGCAGAGGAAAGAGGTTATATTTCCTCTGTATTTGGCACTGATGCAACTTCTGATGGAATACCACATTCAGTTCTGGTGTCCATAGTTCAGGAAGAATGTTGATAGGAGAAAAGCCATGGGAATGATTGAAGGGTTGCAAAACATGCCTTCTAGTGAAAGCATCAAAGAGCTCCATCTGTTTAGCTTATTAAGCCAAGGTTAAGAGGTAATTTGATCAGTCTGTCTATAAATAGCTACATGGGGAATAGAAATTTGATAATTAGAGGGCTCTGCAGTCTAGCAGACAAAGATATAACAAGATGCAATGGCTGAAAGTTGAAGGTAGACAAATTCAGAAACAAGGCATGAATTTTTAACATTAAAGGCAACTAATCAGTGGAACAATTTACCAAGTGGATTCTTCACCAGTAGCAATTTTTAAATCAAGACAGGATGTTTTTTCTAAAAGATAAGCTGAATAATTTCTGGGAAGTTCTATGGCCTGTTATGCAGTAGGTCAGATGATCACAGCGGTCCCTTCTGGCCTTGGATCTATGACATCATGCTACATCAGGAGGTGCAGTTACTTTCAAATCTCAGAACAGTAGAAGTGCCTCAAGAATACAAGGGAAAGCGGTTTTATTTCCGTTACTTTCTTATAATCAAGTTAAGGGAGGCTGGAACCCTATTTTGGACTTGAGACAGTCGAACACCTTCAATCAGAAACTCAAGTTCTGTAACTTGGCAACTCTGGCTTTGATATTCCAATCGTAGATCCAAGCAACTGAAACACGGGTTCCAACGTGCAGGCCACTTATTTTCATATAACAACTTACATAATATTTTCTATTCCTGTTTTCTGGTTAAATGTGCAGCTTAATAGATTTACTTTTTAAATTTGCTGAGCTATTTGTGTTCGATGTTGTCATCAGTTTGAAGAGTTACCTGGGTGAGGTAGCAATATAAAATTAGTAATCTAGCATTAGAAATAGATTCTTTTTAGTTTTCTTAAAATTCCTTCCAAATTTTTGAGTGTATTGTACAATGGGTTCAGGAATAGCTAGTGTATTGATTTGTATCTGTCCGTCAGTTTGCTTGTTTGTAATCATAAATATAACCAGAATGAAGAAGAGGATTTATTTCTGTAGTCTGTTTTAGTGTGTTTACAAGTGAAAAAAAGTTATATTTTTTTCCTAAAACACAAAATAAATCTGCTAGAATGAATCACATCTGGCTGGCAGATTTCCTTCATGGAGAAACGCCAAATGCAATATCAAGACTTGTGTAAGCATTATGGGTTTTCAGGATTTTGACTGGAATTCAAAGTATTGTGTTTTGGAATGGTGGACAAATCCGTTATCTCAAAAGTATTTGTTCATGTCCTAATTTTGGAAGTTTTTTGTCTGTATTCTAATTTTAAAATATGTGTTATACTTCACTTTGTACCTTGGGATTTCAAAACGCACTTGCTTAAATAGTGGAAGTACACAAAAAAACATCCTTTGGAGTGCCTCATAACAGAAGGTTCTCATCTGAAAGAGGTTGCCAAGTTAGTTGAGATCATCTCATCTGTCAAAATGTTACTATTAAGAATGGAATTTCAAAATTTGCTAAGTATATTTCCAGTACTTAGTACATATCAACTATTGATTCGTTTTAAGTTCGTACATATCTGGTAAACTATTTCTTTTATAGTAATGGTTAACAAAAGCATTTATATCTGAAAGAGATCTCTTGGGCAAGGTAAAGAAAAAAATTGCATGCCCAATAAAAGGCCATTTGCAAGCTCAAAATTGCTTGTCTATCAAACTTTTATGACTCCCTTGTTTTGCACTTACACTAAATGCTAAATCACAAACTGCAAATAACTTGACTTAAACATGGCTTGCTGATGTAAACTGATGTGGGTTTATGAAAATCCAACATTGCAGAACATTTAAATCCCTACAGGGTTAGCATTACATTCTTGGCTCATTTTTTAGAGTCTTTTGTTCCTTTCCCTCTCCTCATGCAAATCAGTTTTAAATACCTACTTCTTTCAGGAAGCCTCAAACCTCTAGACCCCATCAAACTTAATTTTCATCCCTTTAATTTTAAATATGAAATATTTTCCCACTTGTTAAATTGATCCAAACTATGCCTATGCTGGGTTTTCCAATGCTTCTTGTTTTGTATGTCTGTCTTAAACGGTAATACCTTGCGACAGTCCTTGCTTCATTATTTAAGTCTTTTACAGTGATGGGCACAAATATTTAATTATAGGTTTTGGCCATCATGTAGTGATATCACAATAAGATTGACACAGAAAAACATCTTGGCTGAATTTATTTGTAGTTAGATTACAATAATTTAAACCTTATGGGTTTATAATCACAGCACAGACTTCCTTTGGAGGACTTCCTGTTGAGATTTCTTTCAGTATAAATAAAAAGGAACACACTTTTACCATATATGTTAAGAAATAACTGATAACTATTGAATACAGATCTTATTAAAAATACTTAATTCTTTAGTTCGCCATCAGTTTTGTTATACCGTAATGTGGGACTGTAGAGTGAAATTCTAGAGATGAATCAGGCATTTCAAAGAGATGTTGTTTGTGGATCAAGTAAAGGCCAACTACAGTTTTAACTTAGTGTTTTTGAATTGTCCTAGTTAAATAGTAACGATGCAGTGTAGTTGTAGCCATGTTGGACCCAGGATATTTGAGAGACAAGGCGAGTGAGGTAATACCTTTTATTGGACCAACTTCTGTTTGTGAGAGACACAAGCTTTCAAGTTTATGTAGAGCTTGTCTTCAGGTCTGGGAAATGTACTCAGTGTCACCGCTAAATACAAGGTAGATGTAGTTCAGATATATTTCAGGGGATGATTCAAGGTGAAGTGGCCCATTGACATCTTTTCAGTCATAGTGGAGGGTTATGGATTATAGATGGTTGTAATAAGCTATAAATCCAGTGTCTGTGTTCAGTTCATGCTTTTTAGTGGCTAGCAAAGCTATGAATTTAAGCTCCTGTTACCCAGGGTTTTCAGAACCCACAGCATTGGTAACTTAACTGTTTCACTCCAGGCGGTGTCAGGAATAAATCAATGGGAATACACCACTCCAGCTGATGAAAGATTAATAGAAGTAAGCGTGCTTTTATCTAAAACTACAATTTATTAGATTTAAGCACGAACAGACACAAGCAATAGGGTTAGAACACCCCAAATATTTACCTAAAATCTGGGATGGTATTGAATAGATTTTGACAGTTCAGCAATGGCCAGTTGCTGCCCTGATGGGGAGTGAGATGTCAGGAAAAACGTCTCTCAGGATAGCTTCAGAGGACTGCTCCCAAATACTCTATATTAACTAGTCCTTTTTATAACTAACTTTTACAACACACACAAAGCATAGTGACCCCTATTTGGTCATCACTTTTCTCCTCACTTCAATAAACTACTTATCAACAAACATTCCTAACAATCTTAGTCATAATAAGCTTTTATATCAAAGGCATCCAAAACTCAATGTTTCTGTCCACTTATTTTCTTTCAGTCTCAAATAGTTGATTCTTTTTTCCCCTTCCTCTCATTCTGCTTAGCAGAGACTGCAAGCCTGCAAGTGTATTTGTTCTTGCCTTCAGAAACTCTGCTTATTCCAATTGACCCTTAACTAAGTGGTGTTCTATTTTATTAATATATGGTGTCTGAATGCACATAACATGGTTGCTTGACCAAAATCTGGGGTACGTACATCCCTCAAATCCAGGGTAACGCTCCCAGGCTCATGTTTTGAAGGTGTTGTGCAGGTTTCCTTTGAGGATGAGGTCTGAACCGTCAGATATAAATCGACTGCTTTGTTAAAAGTGTTCCCCCACAGGTGATATGGTGTTTTTGTTTTTTATCATTTTTCTGTGTAAGTTCATTCGAGAGCGTAGTGATTGTCTGGTTTCACCTAATACCTGTGGATGAACACTTTTCACAAAGTGGTCACTCTATATGTGACCTCTCAGTCCTCATCCACAAAGGAAACCTACACAGCATCTTCAAAACATGAGCCTGGAAGCTTAAATTCCTAACTTAGCTACACAGTAAAAATCATGGACTGAATATAGACACTGGATTTATGACTTATTGCAACAATCTATAACCCACAAACCACCCCCCTCCGCAGTCTCCCCCCCAACCCAATGATTGGAGGGGTGTTAACGGGCCACTTCACCTTGAATAGCCCCTTGAAATATGTCTTAACTACTTATGCTAAACAATCTGTTCCACCTTGTATTTAGCTGTGACAGTATTACCCAGAACTGAAGAAGAGCTCTGTGCACACTCGAAAGCTTGTCTTTCTCACCAACAGGAATTGGTCCAATAAAAGATATTACCTCACCCACCTTGTTTCTCTTAAATAGTAATTGGCATTTGTTCCAGATCTCAGCATCTTTGGTTGCAGCAGGAACTCACTGAGTTGTCATCAGCTTGTTGTAAACCATTTGTTGTCCAGGAATTTAAATGCCAAGTTCAAGTGGAACTTCTACTACCAGTTCCAAGTGTTTAAAAATCAGATTTAAAGAGGTTTAAGTGTTATGGTGCAAGTGGCCATTCTCCTGAGTACTCCTTCCATGTTATGCTCTGTCACTAGGCAGGGCACTTGATAAAGTCTCAATCTGGATAGCCAAATCCGTTTAATGACTCTGGATTCAATTATTTGTTTACTCAGTAGGTTTGCTGAGGGGAGAAGTGCTAGTGCTTCACCCTTTCTCCACTTGCTCCCCTGAGTTGCTCCTGAGTGAACATCATGGGGCTTGGGAGGGAAAGGTGAAAAAGGGGATATTGTAAGTAGAAAAGGGGAGGTGCAGAAGCATGAAAGTAATGGAAGAGTAGACTGTTTGTGGCTGTAGGTGATGAGGAGACTGCCAGGTGTAGACAAGTTCCAATAAGGAGGGTGGTACTCAAGAGCATCTAAGGGATACAGAAGCTAAAATTGGGAGGGAGGGAGGGAAGCACTACCTTCCCTGCCTTCCCTACTGCACAAATGTGTGGTTTTGTCACACAGAAAAGCCCCACTTGTGCAAGCAGAGAAGAACTTTCAGCAAGGCTTAGGGGGCTTGTTTGGTCTCCCATACAATCTCATGAGCCTTAGGCAACTTGGTGGCCCATCACAGAAGCATTCTGATGGAAAAAATTTCTTCATTGACACACCTTCTTTATGCTTGAGTTATCATTCAAGGTTTGTCTCTGCAAGGAAAACCACTAAACCAATTAAAAATGAGAGCTTAAGCCTCCAGCAGCCATTAATATACTGGAGCATGCTAGGAGCACACACACCCTAGTAATATTACTAAACAAAAAGTCAAATGGCAAATATTAATTGATCAAATTTTGGTATTGGGCAATAGATTTAAGACAGAGGAATCCAGTAAAATAAGTGGGTTTTTTTTTGTTTTAAATCTGATTGCCACTTTTTTGGGGCGAGGAGGGGAGAGAGGGTGTGTGGAGTTTGCTACGTAGTAACAAAAAGAAAATTAATATACTTTTGTAACTGTGCTTAACAGCTTTATTTCTGGAGTTTCATATTTTTGCAATTCATTGTTCAGGTCACATCACCAGTTTTGTGACTGATGGAACTGGTAATGAATATAAGCCAGAAGCTAGGAATTGTAGAAAATTGATAACAGAAGCAAGGGATACAAGGCAAAATCTATGACCAGCAATGTTAAGGACATTAAGAAGGAGCTTTTAAAATATACTAAAGCTAGGTCTACACTACGGGGGTGAGGGGGGGAGGAGGAGGGAATGACCTAAGATACGCAACGAAGTTGTGTATTTTAGGTGGACTTACCTGGCTGTGAGGACGGCGCCGAGTCGACCGCTGCCGCTCCCCCGTTGACTGTGCTTCCACCTCTCGCTGCGGTGGAGTTCCAGAGTCGACGGCAGAGCAAGCAGGGATCGATTTTATCGCGTCTACACTAGACGTGATAAATTGATCGATCGCTACCCGCCGATGCAACGGGTAGTGAAGACATGCCCTAAGAGCAAAAATAATCCTAACAATGATATTGGTCCATTACTGGATTGAAATGGTAGAATTATCAATAATAATGCAGAAAAAGCAGAAGTGTTGAATAAATATTTCTGTTTTGTATTTGAGAAAAAGATGATGATGTTGTCATACAATATAACACTCTTCCCATTCCACTAGGATCTCATGAGGGTGTTAAACAGCAGGTACTAAAATTAGACATTTTTTTTAAAATCAGCAGGTCCAGATAACTTGCATTTAAAAGAGCTGGCGTTGCTGTAACTTTAATGTTGATTTTCACTAAGTCTTGGAACACTGGGGAAGTTTCCGAAGAATGGAAAACAGCTAATGTTACACCAATATTTAAAAAGAGCAAACAGTATGACCTGGGTAATTATAGGCCCGTCAATCTGACATCAATCCCAGGCAAAATAATGGAGAAGCTGATACAGGACTTAATTAATAAAGATTTAAAGGAAAGTAGTATAATTAATGTTAATCAACATGGGTATATGAAAAATAGATTTCATCAGACTAATTTGGTATTTTTTAATGAGATTACATATTTGGTGGATAAAGGTAATAGTGTTGATGTAATATACATAGACTTCTGTACAGTGTTTGACTTGGTACTGCACAACATTTTGATTAAAAAAACTAGAATGTTATAAAAGTAACATGGCATCTGTTAAATGCATTAAAAATGGGTTTAGTGATAGATCTCAAAATGTAGTTGTAAATGGGGAATTATCATTGAGTGGGTCTGTTTCTGGTGGGGTCCGGCAGAGATCAGTTTTTGACCCAACCTTTTCAACATTTTTATCAATGACCTGGAAAAAAAGATAAAATCATAGTTTGTAAATGCTAAAGTTTGTAAATGACACACCAATTGAGGGAGTGCTAAGTAATGAAGAGGACAGGTAACTGATACAGAGAGATCTAGAACGCTTGGTAAACTGAGCTCATGTACACAAAATATGCATTTTAATAACATCTAAATGTAAATGTATACATGTAGGAACAAATAATGTAAACCATATTTACAGGATGGGAGAATCTCCAGAGAAGCACTGTCTCTGAAAAGAGTTTGGGGGTCATGGTGGATAATCAGTTGAACATGAGCTCCCAGTATGAAGCTGTGGTCAAAAGGGATATGCATAAACCCCTTAACCTTGTCTTGAATACAGTCAATGAGAACCTATTTGAAGAACAAATATTTAAAAATGGTCTCTTCAATCTAGCAGAAAGAGGTATAATATGATCCAAAAGCTGGAAGTTGAAGATTGACAAATTTAGTCTAGAAATAATGTGTAAATATTTAACTGTGAAGATTATAACCACTGGAAGAATTTACCAAGGCTTGTGGTGAATTCTCCATCACAGACCATTTTAAAATCAAGATTGGATGTATTTTTAAAAGATATGGTCTAAGAATTATTTTGGGAAAGTTCTATGGCCTCTGTTATAAAGGAGGTCAGACTAATGAGCACAGGGATCCCTTCTGGCCTTGGAATCCATGAATTACTCCTTTTGATTGTGTATGGATTTTAGAGGAGAGGAAAAAATTAGTCTTATAATGGAAAATCAGTTGTGATCTCAACTGTAGAGCAAACAGGAACAGATTAAGGTCATTCAGAGCACTAGACACAACCTATGTGGGACCCCAATGACTCAGTCCCTCTTTGGAGCCATCTTCTCATCTTCTAGGGGGCTCACCACCACATCTAATTGGGCTTGCTGGACCTCCATGTTCCCCAGGGCACTACTCACTGTCTTTGACTCTGAGGGGAACGGTACCAGTATCATATTAACAGGTGTGGTCCCTCAGAACAGTTGGGTTCAAAATTAATGATTAATTGAGATGAAGGGATGGTTCACATCTCTTAGAGCTCTTGTTTCAGGTTATCTGCAGATTCAGGCAGGCATCACTGCATCTGTTACACTTCGCTCATATTTTCAGTTTTCTTCATGATCCTGAGGGTTAGAAACAGTTTAAATGAAAGTAATATTCTGTTGTTGTTATCATTACTGGAGCAGCTGGGGATCTAGGCACATGTCTGTGCCTTAGTCTGGTCCTGGAAATAATTCTGTCTTAAGGATGTTTTTCTGAAAAGGTGCGTCAGTGAAATTCTGATTCTCTATTGATTGCAAATTAATTTTGTCCTTAGACTGTGCTAGAGCATAAATAAAGGAGCTAGAGGCCCAGTGTTGATGCTAAGGGCTACAGGATACAGTTAAAAGCAGTAGACTATTAAACAAAGCTGCTGCTGCTTTTCCTTTATTACTTCCACTTCACCTTTGTTATAGGCAGGGCTGATTGAATTTCCTATTAATTAAGGTTGCCAAACACTGGCCATTTTAATACCCTGTTTTCAGTTGTTTATGGCTTTGCCAAACTGTAACTGTTAGGGCTGAGATTTCCCATGCTGGGTGTTTTCCACGGGCTAAATTTATTTGTAAACTTTCAGCCAAAATGGGGGAGCAATTTCCAAGGATGATTCCAGGGTAAAATGCATATTTTCTCTGTGTTAAAAAAAATTTCTGGTGACCTTTGACGTTCTAATGCTCCCATATTTTGGAAAAGGAACTTGAAATATGACATGGGTGTAACCTTTGTGTCAGGGATGTGCTGTGTGCTTTCACTATGAAAATTTGCCCAAATCTGGCCAAGTTAGAAGTCTTTAAAAATTGACAATTTGCACTTGTTCAGTAGAGACGTCCTAGAGCTTTGGAGTTTAATTCACTAAAGATACTGTCTGCACTGAGTATGTTCTAGCTTATGGATGAGTAGGCCTTTCACTGCAATTGTAGTTCCCATTTGTTCCAGCCCATCCCAGGTTTGGGGATTGGAATTGAGAGCAGTAAGCCTGTTTTTTCTATATTCTAAGTGCTCCCTCTGGTGTGCCGAGGCAGTGAAGAGGAGAAAGCCATCTGAATTCAATTCAGGTGGCTAAGAGCTGGACTGGGATGAGGGGAGTAGATTGCAACAAGGAGCTGGGGGACTGTGTGTGGGGAAATGCGACCGTTAGTTGGAGTAATGGGGGAAGACTGGACAAGGAGACTGGGAGCCAGATAGAGAGAACTGGGATGGGGGACTGGGAGCGAGTGAGTGGGTCGGGGTGAGACAGATTGTGTGAGGAGGCTGGGGTGGGGACTAGAAGCCAGTAGAAACAGATACATATCAGACAAGAGGTGGGAATTGAGACTGGTTGGCAAGGAGGACAAGGAGTTGTGAGTGGGGGGAAACTGAGACTGTCTGGGCAAGGAGACAGTGACTGGGAGCTGGGGAAAGACTGGGGGAGGTTGAGACTTGCAACATGGAGTCTGGAGGTGGGAGACTAGGACTGTCTGGGCAAGGGGACTGGGATTGGGATGTCTGAAAAGTGGAGAATGGTACTGGGATGAGGAGCCGGGATGGGGAAAAGAGATGATAGAGACAAATTGGAGGAAGAGATCATAAATGCCGTAGAGCAGAGATTGTTACAGGGTGTCTTTGGGTTGTTGAAGTTTGTGTGTGTGTGTTTTGCATTACCAAACAGACTTGTATTCAATAAATAATAACATGGCCATTAATCTGTTCATTATCATGATAACCTTAGCTGCGTAGTCTGGATCTATATTCTTAATGTTGCTCAGATCCTCCAGTGGGCTATAGTGCTGCTTTGCGCTATTCTACCAGAGCAAAGCTGCCCAAAAGTCAGATCAACTGGCCACAGGAGGATCCCTCAAGCATAGGAAGGCATTTGGGTATTCTAGCAGATTCTATGCCACTGATTTTAACATATAACAAGAGACAGTGATTGTAAATTGAAGCAAGACAAATTCATATTGCAGATAAGGTGTACATTTTTTTACAGTGAGAGTAGTTAACAATTTACCAAGGATTGTTGTGGATTGTCCATCACTGGCAATTTTTATATCAAGATTGGATGTTTTTCTAAAAGATATGCTATAGTTCAAATTATATTGTGCAGGTTCTATGACCTATGTTGCACAAAAGGTCAGTGGTTCTCAAACTATTTACCATTGTGGGCTGTATATGCACTCTATCTGTTATGTGGGCCTCATCCACACAAAATATATATACTACCTGTATGCCCTGTAGGATGTCACATGGGCCTCAGCTGCGTTCAATCTGTGTGATCGAGCTGTGGGTTGAGACTCACTGGACTAAAGGATCGCAGTGGTCCCCTCTGACCTCAAAATCTGTGGATTTCACTAGCTTGTCCCTGCTGCTCAAAAGTCCCTGGCTACCATACAGTTCCTTGGTTTAATAGGCATATAGTACAAATTACACTGCTCTACAGCCAAAATGCTTCTGAAATAAATGTAGTCAAACTTTAATAATTTTTGGTCACTGAGAACGAAAATGATGCTTAAAATTGTTGATTGGCTCTAGTTTTCAAGATATGCTATTGGGTCAGTATATACGACCCTTGACTTGGGAATGGCGGAGGATAAGTGAGTTATAAAGGGAAGGGATCTCGATTTAAACCAGAAATGACTAAAATACATCTTTGACTGGATCTATGAATAAATCTATGACTGGGTTTGGACAGTACTTGCTTTTTAGGCAAAACAATGAATGATGCAATCTGAAGCTGGTATTGCGTCATACATGATATGAATTGCATCATGTTATTCCTAGAAGTCATGGATGATGCAATCATAACGAAGCTTACATCACTCTGCTGAACAAATTGCCCTATATCAGCTCTAGAAATCATACAGTGTCATGCTCTCTTATTTGTCAGTGTTTGATTTTGCAAAGGGACACATTTCTGTTTAGCCAAAGTGAGCAGAGATGCCTCGTACTTGTGTGAACAGTGTAGATAACTTCTGCTATGTTTGTGGTGAAGTGACTTTTGCATCACAAAAATGCAGTATAACCACTATTGTTAAGAAAGCCTATCACCTTTATTTTGGCTGCAAAATTGGAGATCAGGACAAGGGGTGGGCCCCACACATATGCTGCAACACTTGTGCAACAAATCTTCGCCAGTGGTTGAACAGGAAAAGGAAATCTATGCCTTTTGCAGTGCCATTGATTTGGAGAGAGCCAACAGATCATACCAGCAATTGTTACTTCTGCCTGGTGCCTCCAGTTGGGAAAGGTGTGTCAAAGAAGAAAAAGTGGACTGTGCATTATCCAAACATGCCATCAGCTATACACCCAGTACCCCACGGAGAAGGACTGCCGGTTCCTGATGCACCAGAATCATTCTCACTTGAGTCAGACGAGGAAGAGGATGAAACTTCTGGTCCTGAACCATCAATGTCACAGGACCCACATTTTCTCCCATCCTCCTCCTCTGAACCACACCTCATAAGACAAGGTGAACTGAATGACCTTGTCAGGGATTTGGAACTACCCAAGAGTAAGGCAGAGCTGTTGGACTCCAGACTACAGTAGTGGAATCTCCTGGCAGGTGATGTTAGGATTTCCATGTTCCGTGACCGTCAAAAGGATCTTGTCCCATTCTTCTTCATGGAAGGTGATCTTATAGCCTGCAACAACATCGATGGTGTGATGGCAGCCCTCAACATCGTTCACGATCCAGATAAGTGGAGCCTGTTCATTGATTCATCGAAGACGAGTCTTAAAGCTGTTTTACTGCATAATGGCAATGTTTTGCCATCAATTCCAGTTCGTCATGCAGTCCATATGAAGGAAACCTATGACAACATGAAACAACTTTTGAGGTGCATAAACTATGACCAACATCAGTGGCAGCTTTGTGGCGATTTGAAGGTTATTACTCTCTTGCTTGGTCTGCAGACTGGATACACAAAGTACTGCTGTTTTCTCTGCGAATGGGATAGTCGTGCAAGAGATTCCCACTACATCAAGAAAGATTGGCCACTCCGACAGTCATTGGAGCCTGGGAGGAAAAGTGTTCAGCATCCACCACTTGTTGAATCAAGGAAGATTTTGTTACCACCCTTACACATCAAGCTGGGTCTGATGAAGAACTTTGTCAAGGCCATTGACAAAACACAAGCAGCTTTCAAGTACCTCCGTGGAAAATTTCCAAGGTTAAGTGAAGCTAAGATAAAGGAAGGTGTCTTTGTTGGTCCTCAGATTCGTGAACTTCTTTGAGATGATGCATTTGACCATGCACTGCGTGGCAAGGAAAAGATGGCATGGAAAGCCTTCCAGTTAGTGGCAATAAATTTTCTCGGAAACAACAAGGCAGACAACTACAGGTTGTTGGTGGAAAACCTCCTCAAGGCATACAAAAGCCTTGGTTGCAACATGTCACTAAAGATACATTTTTTGCACTCTCATCTAGATTTTTTTCCACCGAACTGTGGAGCAGTGAGCGACGAGGATGGCGAGTGATTTCATCAGGACATTGCAACAATGGAGAAACGCTATCATGGCAAATGGAGCCCATCAATGCTTGCAGACTATTGCTGGACAGTGACAAGAGATGCTCCATTTAATGAATACAAGAGACAAGCCAAGAAGCGCGGAGTAGACACTGAATAGGACTAAACTATGTACATAATAGATTTTGCCTTTTGTTTCATAATAAATTTTATTTATATAACCCTTTTGCTGATTTTTAAAGGGTTACATAAACAGGGCAGGTGAAATATTATCATGTAAAGCAACCATAAACACATGAAAAGACCTAGATTTACAATTTATGATTAAAACTCTACTATCTGCACAATATACATAGACATAAAATGTAAAAACGTAAATATCTTAGAAACAGTAGCCAATCATTGTTTTAATTGTCATATTTGAATTCAGCACATCAAAATACGTAATAAATAGCACAGTTTATTTCTGAAGCAACTTCTTCTCAAAAATTTTAGACCAGTGTTAGCAGAGCTTCATTTGGTACCAAGGGACTGGGCTGGCATGCAGCAGCTCTGTGACTGAGGAAGTTCAAAAGTGGCTTAAAACCACTTTTGCACCCCTTCTTGAGTTGTGCTGAACACTCCTCTGCTGGGCCCCATGTGGTTTATGTAGAAAAGTCCTGTGCAGAGTGTAGTCAAATCAGTAATTTAATGAGCCCTCTTCAGTATCTGCTTCCCTTGTGAGTTATGGAAAGTGGTCCCAATTTACACTGCTGTCTATAACTGGGTTTTCTTTTTTAGAATCTGTTTCCAAATTAATTTGGAAATATGGTTAGCTTTGTGATAATTCTTTGGAGGATCTTTTGAGGTGTTGCAAAGGTTCATCTTGTCCACTCCAAGCAGACTTTGAATGCTAGCAAAACTGAATAGTAATAAAAGCATATTTTGGTGTGTTGCAGTTTAAAAAAGAAAGATGTTGGAGACAGTAAGCGACATTTTATGTTTTTGTAATGATTTGAAATCCCTAATTTAAAAAACCAGGACGTTAGTTAAAAACAACTTTAACCCCTGCACTCCCTCCAAACCCTCTGTCTTAATGGAATAGTATAATAGGTCCATGATGTTTTCTATACAAAGTTGATTGGTTAAACAATTATATTAAAGTGAAAATATTATGGCATACTTTTTTCCCTTCTACTCTTAACTCTCTATTTGGGAGTATCTTCACGTTATTTAAATTGTAGCCATTATCTTTGTGATGACAAGATATTTTTCAGGGATAATGGCTGATTTGTTTATGAATTCTCTGCAAAGAACAATTCTAGAATTGCATTTGAAGACTTTTTTATACTGAACACTGGCACTGAATCACAGACAGTACATTATTAGATCTGCATTTCATTAATGTTCTCTATGTAGCAAGCCCTGTAATTATAGATGTCTGTAAATGTTAACAGGTCATGCACTTAATAGAATCATATGGATGCGATCCAGAATTTATGCCTGTGGACTTTATTTCACATCTAGCAAGATGTATTACAAAATGGAACATGAGTTGCAAACTATAAATTAATGTTGGTCACCTAATTATTCTGGGCTTATCAAATTCTCGGTATCAAATTGGGTTCACTTTTCTAAACAATTATCCTTTCTCCCAGCACAGGACGTTTTTCCTTACCAAGGGACAATATACTGAACTACCTTTTTAAGTTCCCAAATATAATTCTACTTATGGGCTGCTGTAGTCTGCTGTGTTATCAACTTCCATCCTTGGAAAATCAAAGGAGTCACTTCTGTGATGTGCTATTTTTCACTTAACCAGAGAGCAAGAGTCTTCAGATAATTCCTGTTTCTTGATTTTCACTGTAATTCCAGCTCTGCTTAATCAAAGCTGTATTTTGTTGCATGGACTGTGTCTGCTGCACTTGTGACTGTAATGAAGCGACTGAAGAGGGAGAAAAACGGTTTTGAAATTAGTGATGGAAAAGCTTCAAGTTTTGGAATCTGATAAGATTATAGATGTTAAGATATAACATATATATATTTATCCAAACCTTCAGTCTCTACACCAATGATCATATTTTGATACAAAGAAATGTACATTGTAATACAGAGAAATAAATTAGCCTGGTGTATGGGAAAGGAGAACATAAATCCTCCTCCATGTTTGGAAGTCTGATTCACTGATGACATACTGCTAACCATAAATTCACATAAGAGAAAAGTATGTGTTTCACATTGTGTTGTCAGTCAGTGCTGGTGGTGTGTGCTTTTTTGTTGCTTACTGCATCCCCTGCGGTATGAAAAAGGCTTTCAGAACAGATGCTAATGAATAAGCCACCAAAATATTGATTTATCTTGGCTCCAAATATTGGCCAAATACTCTTCTTGAAAAACTAAAATGGCAAGCTGTTAAACTAATGTAACTCCTTACTAAGGGCTTATCTACGGTACCGCTTAAGTAGTTGTAACTTACTTCACTCAGCCACCCCCGAGTTACATGGACTTAAAGTGGTGTCCACACTGCTATTTGACTTCGGCTTCTTGTTGAGGTGGAGTAATTATGCCGACAGAAGAGTGCTCTCTTGTCTGCATAGTGTGTTTTCATCAGAAGCGCTGCAGCGGTGCAGCTACATTAGTGCAGCTGCGCCAATGTAGTGCAGTTGTGTAGACTAGCCCTAAGTAAATGTCCATAGTGATAGTTGAAAGAGTAGTAATAAACACTCACCTGTTTACATCGCTGAGTCAAATGATCCCAGAAATTATAATCACTCTGTTATAATCATTCTCAGAATGTCTGATGGGTTATTTATGGAATGTGGTCAATGCTTTAAACGACATACTGATAGGTGGGATGTTACTATGTTGGCTTTGTGCAGATATAGGTGCAGAAGGGGAGAAAATTTGTTCATGGAAAGTAATACAGTATACTCCTGTTTATCTGAAACCCTTTTATCTGCATTACCCAAATCCCTCCTTGTCCTCCAGCATGAGATACATGCATCTCATGCTGAGGGACAAGGAAGGGATTTAGATAGTGCAGAGGTTCAGATAATATAGGAAAGAGTCCTGACCAGGACTGTGAGGAGGAGGAGGATGAGAATGAGCCCCTGGCCACGGGGGAGACCACCCAGCTTTTGAATGACTCCTATCCTCTTGATTGCCCAAACTCCCAATTATCCAAATAAAATCCAGGTCTTCCATGCTATTCATATAGTTGGGAGTATACTGTAATTCAACTTCATCAGCTTAAAATTTACTATACTCATTTTTGGAGTCTATACTGTCCAGAGGCATGTATTCATGCAGGGTATAAAAATATCATTAATATACAGTTCATTTTTTTCTTCATAACTCTACCATGTTTCCATCATTGGCCTAAAGGTTATGGAGAATTTTATTGTAAAACAAAGCCTGGTGTTGCTTTCTGTGATCCACCGGTTTCCAACAAATACAACTTCAGCCTAGGAATTTGTCATATCGCACAAGTTATGCAGGGTCAGATCCTCATCAATATGTGGAAAGAAAACATCCAAGAAAAACTCAGGATGTTACAGGGGAAGTGTTGGTGACTCTATAGATGAATGAGTCAGAAGTGAACCATTGCCTCAGTGTGGTTTTAGGGGTGCACTGTGTTTTAGGTATCTTTCGATGAGACATAAAACCATGTCCTGACCACTGGTGATTATTAAAGCAACTGCAGCACAAGAGTAGGAGTGTTACCCGCCAGTGTTTTGGCAAATTCTAATTTTGAGTAATTATATTCTGCCTACATAACCCCCTACAGCTTTGCTTAAATAAGGTGCCTTGACCTTGTTTATAAAGGACTTTTGAAACTTTCTGGATGAAAAACACTTCACATTTAAAAAAATACAGGAATATTATTCTTTACTAGTGGGAGAACCTAACTTATGTGTGCTCTTCAGCACTGATTTATTTGGTGACAATTATAATAGGTGTCTACCAGAAAAAGTTTTGACAAATATGCGTAGTCATTTTTTAGGAATAATGCCATCTAATTTGTGTGTACTCAATGAGCTTGTTGCACTTGGAGATTCTTTACTGTGCTGGATTTGGGCAAGAGTGTCATGAGCTTTTATTCTGTATTGCACTTAATGTGAATTCAAGCCTAGTGAATCATACTTAACACAGTTGATACCTTCCATTAACTGTCAAGGAAATGCCAAACATATGATCAAGTTAAGATGATGGGTGAAGCAATGAATGATAGAACATTTTTGTTTCTTGTCTACCTATTAATAGTAAAATATTACTTTTTCTACTGCTTGTGTTGGTATGTCTTGATTTGATCAAGAAGATTATATAAATGTTTAACAAAGTAATGGTGATGAAATTTCTGCCTAATAGGGATTAATAGGTCTCACTATGATTGTTACCTTTAGAGGCCTTAGTGTTAAATATCCTTTACAATAGAGTGTAGCCTCAGAACCATAACTAGGGTGGGATGAGAGGAGCAGCCACTCAGGGCACTGAGTCGGTGGGGGTTCAGGATTGGTCCAGCAGCGTAAGTCCCCTTCTCCCACCCAAGAATTGGTCAGTGTCAGCCTCCCCCCACCCAAGATTGACCAATGCTGCTAGGCTCAGAGTCCAAGGGTGTAGTTTGGGGTGAGGGGCATACCTCCCCCCAAACAGAGGTCTGTGCCAGGAGCAGAGGGAGTATGGAGCTGTTTCTCTTGCTGACAGTGCCTCTGCAGCTGGACGCTGCCTCCTGGGTCCTAGTGCTCGTTGTCCTCCCCTTGTATGTGTGCTGGGCACCCTGCATGGCCAGCATCCTGTTTTCTGTACAACGGTGAGTGCCTGCAGGGGCTGGAGACCAGGGGCTGGGGCAAGAGGGTGAGTTGGGGAGAGGAGCCAGAGGGGCAGTAAGGGGGAGGGAGATAGGGCTAGGGGAAAGTGGGAGCTCCGCATGCAGCATCATTTCCCCTTCTCCCCCGCAGCACTGGCAGCCCACCTCCAGTGGGTACCTCCTACCATGCCCTTCAAATACCCCCTCCATCACCTCCCAAATATCCCTCCCAGTACACAGACACCACCTCCATCACCCCCCAAATATTGATACCACAAGTTGAGGGATCTTTCTGATTTGACTTGAAAAATCAATCATTTGACTTATTTTTGCCTTTGCAATTACTGGTTATATTTGCCTTATTGGCCTGGGTAGCACTACAACACCAACACCATTGGATTTTCATTTACTTAAATGGTTCCCATTATGTGTCTTATAATTGAAGGGTGCATTAATAACTTACTCCTTCCTAGTCTATCCATCCATATCAATATCCCTTTGATGGAGATTTTACAATACTGCTACAGAGCTTTTGGGAACTTGTGGAATGGTATCTACTAGAACTTCATGGGTTAACTATTGAAACACATCACTGTGTTTGGTGTCAAGTAGAGGTTTCTCTATTATTGAGTATTTTGGCCAACTGTTACAACCCAGACTTTGTTTCAGCTTGTGGTGCTTAGGCTGCTTTGTTACATGTTCTTCATTCTGGGAGCGACTACTCCTCCACTACCAGATGCAGTACACGAGCATGCACACTCAAGTCTGATGTTGATTTGACTTTAGGTTTCTTGCACTGTTGGGCTTGAGAGCCAGTAGAAACCTATACTGACTGATTAAATACAGACCATTCAGAATTTGATCTTGGAATTGTGTAACCGTACAAAACTGCATGAAAAACTGGGCCAGGGAATTAGTCTAACTAAGACAAACAGAACATATCAGGACAGCTCAGATGTAAGAAGACATAGAAACAATATTGCGGAGATCAAGGCCGGAGCCTTCATAATGCAAGTGGATTTTAAGAAGGGTTGAAGTTGAGAGAGAGAGAAAGAACTTGAGTCATATGAAGGATGTTGAGGATAAAGTGTGACATGACTGAAGGTTCAGGGAAAAAATGAAACTGATAAGGCTATGAACGTGCATAAGGAGTAAGGATGTAGACAGGTTATTGAGGCCCAAGAGGATGCAGACAGGTTATTGGGGCCCAAGTTTTAAAGAGCTTGAAATTAATGTGGAAAGAGGGAGGTAGCTAGTGAAGGGATTCTAGGAAGGGGCTGATACTGTTGCAGCAG
This sequence comes from Trachemys scripta elegans, assembly GCF_013100865.1. Lineage (NCBI taxonomy): Eukaryota > Metazoa > Chordata > Testudines > Emydidae > Trachemys > Trachemys scripta. Next base: position 97,059,420 of record NC_048301.1, read on the forward strand.
GAGAAAAGGAAGATGCTTTACAGAATTTTGCTTAGATGAGATGAGACCTGGTGAAGCAGAGGAAATTACAATAACTGAGGTGAGTTAAGATCAAGGAATGTGTTGTTGATATTTGCCACAGGAATGGACAGGACAGTTAGAGAGAGGTTATACAGGAAGCAGTGACAGGACTGATACATTTCTTACCTGATAATTTCCTTTCTGCTACCAGTGTCTCCCACAGTTCTGATATGTATGGGCTATTGCCCTTCTGTCTGCAGTTTCTAGAGGCAGTTCAAAGCTGTAGCACAGCCTGTGCAAGCTACCTCCCTTTTCTGGCCTTCTGCCAGCTGCTTCATTCCAAAGCTGTGTAAAAAAAAAAAATAAAAAATCATAGAATATTATTACTAATGATAACTTCAATGCCAACCTAAAAACTATATACAGTAGGCAATGATCTACAAGCATAACTATCAAAATTAGGAAGCCAAACAAGCAGAGTAGGATTTTGAGAGATGCTATTAGCAGAAAGGAAATGATAAATTTCTTACCTGATCATTTGCAGCTCAGTATCTCCCACAATTCTGATATGTATGGGAAATAATGAGCAGTGATCACAAGTAGGGAGGGATAAGAAAAACATGATGAGATGGAAAAGACCTCACCCCTTACAGTTAATTGCCCAAAATGGCAGTGCTTTTATTGGACCACCACCCTGCAGCACCTTACTGCCAAAGGGACGTCTCTGCGGAGGACAGAAAGTCCACTTTATAGTATCTAATAGAAATGTTAACCAATGACTACATTGCTGCCCTGAAGATCTCTGTATGGAAGCACAAGCTCTTTCCACCTACAGAATCACCATAGATCTTGTGGAATGTGCCTTGATGACATCTGGACCAGGAGCAGCTGACATCTTGTATTCCTCTATGATGCAGAGCTTGTTCTGTCTGTCTAGTGATAGCTTGGATAACTTGAGCCCTTGGCACTTCAGTTGAAAGGAGACAAATAAGGAGCCCAATCTTTTTATTGATTCAATGTGCTTGATATAGATTTTTAGTGCTCTTTGAACATCTAGTGTGTGCCACAGTTTTATGTCAGGTGCAGTGGCTTTGGACAGGCTAAAGGGAGGACAATCTTCTGTGAGGCATGAAAAGATGAATTAACCTTAGGATGAATGACTCTAGAATTCTTTCAGAGTGATAGCTGTGTTAGTCTGTATCAGCAAAAAGAATGAGGCGTACTTGTAGCACCTTAGAGATTAAGAAATTTATTTGAGCATAAGCTTTCGTTGGCTAAAACCCACTTCATCAGATGCACGCAGTGGAAAATACAGTAGGAATATATATAATACACACACACACACACACACACACACACACACACACACACACACACACACACATGAAAAAATGAGTGTTGCCATACCAACCGTAACGAGAGTAATTAATTAAGGTGAGCTATTAGCAGGAGAAAAAAAAAAACTTTTGTAGTTATTATAATCAGGATGGCTCATTTCCAACAGTTGACAAGAAGGTGTGAGTCTCTAAGGTGCCACAAGTACTCCTCATTGATTTTTCTAGAATTCTTAGCACCACCTTGTCATCAAGGAACACAAAGTGGTTTATTCTCTGAATAAAGCTGTCAGATCAGAAACTTGTCTAGCAGACATGATGGCAACCAGAAAACAGATTTTATTGGATCGGTAGAATGGAGAAACTGGTATCAATGGCTCAAAAAGGCGTGTGGTTAAAGATTTTAGAGAAGTGGTTGGTTCCACTTAAGAAAGAATTGGCTAACCACAGCTTTAATCAATCTGACTTCTCTGTGAAATCTAGATACCCAAGTTACAAAAAGAACTGGCCTTGACATAAGCAGCTATTTTGTGTTCTCCGCCACCATTAACTGGAAGTGAGAACACCATGTAGTGAGGAATAATTTGGCCATTGCTTAAGCAGACCAAACAGCTGCACATCTGGAGAGTTGCTAATAAGGATAAGATAACATGACCGATTCATGAGAATGAGAGGAAGTGTGAAGAGCTGAACTTGGATCTGGGTGTCTATGAACATGAGGTTTTTTTGGTTTTGTTGGGAGTTGCCTTGCTGATAAGTAGAAAGGAGACATCTAACTTGCATTTGAAGAAGTGAGGTTCTTACCCACGAAAGCTTATGCTCCCAATACTTCTGTTAGTCTTAAAGGTGCCACAGGACCCTCTGTTGCTTTTTACAGATTCAGACTAACACGGCTACCTCTGATACTTAACTAATTTAGATCCTATCATTTTATGTGTGTAGCTGGGATTATGTTTTCCAATGTGCATTACTTGGCATTTATCAACATTGAATTTCATCTGCCATTTTGTTGCCCCATCACCCAGTTTTGAGAGATACTTTAGTAGCTCTTCGCAGTCTGCCTGGGACTTGCAAAACTACTCAAGATAGTTATCTGCAAATTTTGCCACCTCACTGTTTACCCCTTTTTCCAGATCATTTATGAATATGTTAAATAGGACTGGGCCCAGTACAGACCCCTGGGGGACATCACTATTTACTTCTCTCCATTCTGAACACTGACCATTTATTCCTACCCTTTGTTTCCTATCTTTTAACCAGTTACCAATCCATGAGAGAACCTTCCTTCTTATCTCATCACTGCTTACTTTGCTTAAGTGCTTTTGGTGAGGGACCTTGTCAAAGGCTTTCTGAAAATCTAAGTACACTATATCCACTGGATCCCCCTTGTCCACATGCTTATAGACCCCCTCAAAGAATTCTAGTAGATTGGTGAGGCATGATTTCCCTTTACAAAAGCCATGTTGACTTTTCCCCCAACAAATCATGTTCATCTATGTGTCTGACAACTTTGTCCTTTACTATAGTTTCAACCAGTTTGCCTGGTATTGAAGTTAGGCTTACCGGGTTGTAAATGCCGGTGTCACCTTTGGAGTCCTTTTTAAAAATTGGCCTCACATTAGCTATCCTCCAGTCATCTGTAATAAATCACTGGAGGATAGCTAATGTGATGCCAGTTTTTAGGAGACTAACATACACTTCACCAGTGGCTAGGAGGCAGGCTAGCCAACAGAAACCTGCCGCTAATCATTCGACATCATCTCAGACTTTGGGTAATTATATCTGGGGTGCTCTAGACTATTGTTGTTTTAGGTGTGTGCTTTAGACTCTAAAAAGGATTTTTGTTACATGTGAAAGCTCTCTTGTGTCTTTTATCAGACTGAGGAGCTGTGTCCCCATTGATTTTTGTCCTGAAACAGCCTTGAAAACAAGACTAATTACCATAGATTCGGCTTCAGAAAACCCTGTATAACACCTGATGGTTCTTTGTCAAGAAACTAGAGGATCTAGCAAAGAGGACACTACTTTTGCTGACACCTGGTGCGCTACAGTGCTGGAATTGTTGAACACTATTACAGTTCTTGTCTATGCCTTCCTGAAGTAAGTCCTGGATAACTGGAATACCAGGTTCCTTGGGATATTTGTTGTGTTCTAGACAACATTAGCTGAACCTAGTCCAGATGGAAGAATAGGCCTTTAGTGTTTGAAGCTCGGCTGAAGGAGACTACAGTTCCAATCACTTAGGAGTCTAGTCCTAATGTGGCTAATGCTTCTCTGTCAATAGCCAGGCTGTCAGCTGTAGATGGTCTGAGTCTCTATGGAGAAGTGGGTCTTGATAAAGGATGTCTGGTCTCACTGGTAGCAGCATTGGTGATTCTAATTTCAGTTCTATCAGATCAGTGAACCATGGTCTCCTTAGCCAATGCAGATCTAGCAGTGTCACCTGTGCTGTTTCTTGCCCTGTCTTCTGCATCACCTTTCCTAGAAGTGTAAAGGGTGGGAATGCATATAGCAGGCCTTGTGGTCCTCTTTGCAAAAGAACATGTCCCCCCCAGGATTTGGGGTCTGATTTTTCTGATGAAATACTTCAGCCATTCTTGTTCTTGTGACTGGTGATCCGGTTGACCGCCAGAAGGCCAAACTTCTGCAAAATCAAAGTGAAGTCTTTCTGATTTAGGTTGAGCTGTAGACTGTGCACCTGCTGAGCTAGTCACCTTTTTGATTCAGCTCTCCTTTTGTGTGTATTGCTCTTATGGATGGGAGAGTCTTCTTTCCCATTCCAGTATCTTCTTGCTTCTGAGTGTACAGTTACACTCTTATTCCTCCTTGGTTGTTAATATACGCCATAGTGGTTGTGTTGTCCTACTGGACAAGAACATGTTTGCCTTTCAGGTAGTTCTGGAACCTTCGTAGGATTAACTTGTCTGCTCTGAGCTCCAGTAGGTTGTTGCTCTTGTCCCTTTCCCTGGGGTTCCAGGAATATTGCACTGTCCTGTGCCCCAGGTGTAGTCCCCATCCCATTAGGCTCGTATCAGTTGCGAGTGCCTATGGGTCTGTAAGGCATGTGCAAAGTCCCTAGCAGGCATTCTGTGAGATTGTCCACTGTCTGAGAGAGGTCAGTACAGAACCAGTAACTGATCTTGCATGCATTCAAATCAATGGTTCCATACTTTCAAGAGAAAGGCCTGGTGAAGGTACCCGATATGGGACTTCTTCATTGGATGATTCCTATGCATGAAAACAGGGGCCCCAGTAACTATAGACACTGAGCTATGGTCAGCCTTGCACACTTTACCAACATGGATATCAGGTTCTGGATCTTGTGGAATCTGTCCATTGATGGATAGATCTTTGCCACAGAAGTGTCTCTTTCCACTTCCAGTCTTTAAGGAGTGAGTCAAGGAGCTTTTCTTGATGATTTATCACAAATCTGTGTGCTTTAAGCAGATCTACCATCATAGGATAGTTTGACTTCTATATTTGGGGGCGGAGCGGGAGAGCTCCAGTCAGAGCAACGGGGCCACATGGGGGTGGGAAAGTTCCACACCTCCCCAAGGCTTGCAGTTTGGAGGGGCAACGTTGGTTGTATGGGAATGTGGAAATATGTATCTGCTGGATCCACAGAAGTGAGGAAGTTCCCTTCATGTAGGTATGCTACTGTTTAAGCTAGTGTCTCCATCTGCAGTCATGTTTTTGTTATCCATCTATTGAGCCTCCTGAGATGGCTGTGAACATGGGTGACAGAAACGCTAGTCAGCTGTGGTAGGCAAGGATCCTCTCCTGGGTTGTGGTGGAAAGATGATAAACTGCATCTTAGACATGGACTTTGTGAATAATGATTCAATTTCTGGTCTACAAGTCACTGTACACATATTTATGTATCACCCTCTGGGGTATCTTCAAATATTTATTTTTTTGGCTTAGCTCATATGTACTGAATTAAGTTGAAGTTGGGGCAAAAAGTATAGTTAATGCATGCGGCATAAAAATGCATGGTTTATACAGTGAACTGGTGACAATGGTACATCACATTTTCTGTTACTGACAGACATGCACATCACCTGTGTGAAACAGTGGTGGTGTCTGTTTAATTACTTTCATTGTTCATTTGGCTTTTTGGTCTCCCAAAAATAAAGCATTTGAGGGTGGTTGCTGTGACATGGATATATTATTTACCCTGTAGCTTACTCCTTCTGAGTGTATTTTGAGGATCTGCTTCAGTCCCTCTGCTCTCACACTGGCTTGTTAAAAGAGAAGGCATACGGGAGAGAATGGTATTACTACAAAGTGGATTCACTGAAAAAAATGGGATGTGTTTACTATGTGTTGGTTACCACATGGTAACTAACACAAATTAAAATCCTAGTGTGGACATGCGGTTTATAGTTTTCACACGTTAACAGGTTAAAGTAAAGAGTAGTGGGGAGCCGATAAAGCTGTCTTGTTTTCACTAGGATTTTACCTTATGTTAGTTACAAAGTGTTAGCCAATATGTAGTCAGAGCAGACCTTTTTTCCTAATGAAGACAAGGCCACTATGTCTAAGTATAGCCTGTTCTGGGTCTGTTGTTGTTTTCTCTGAACTCGTCTCTGCTCCACTCTCTATGTCATCAGAGCAGGGTCTGATGAAAAACAAAACAAAAACTTGTGAAATAAAGTACTAGTTGTCAAGTTAAAAGTTTAATAATACACTACTTAACATTCATGTAGTGCTTTACATTTCTAAAGCACTTAATATGCAAAGCACCATATTATCATAAAATATTTGCTTATTACATAAATTTTAAGATATGGTGGCTGGTTAATGACACTTAATTTCAAAATATATTGGAAGCATATTATCCCTTATTGTATCTGTAATTCACAAATAGTCCAGTCCCTCTCTTGGAAAAACTTGCTGTTCCAGTGAACAAATGTAGGAACCCCTCTTCCCCTCTCCCCCTCCCCCCCATTAAAAACGTGGAGGTCTCCTGATGTGTCTTAGAATTTGTGTAACTGTTTACAGGCAGAGGAAATTCTGTGAAGTTAATCCAGTTTTGCTTTACAATGATTGAATACCTCGAGAAAGACCAGTGGCAACCAATAATAAAGTTAACTTTAATTTAAGAGTTCTACTCTTTCTATAGAAGCAGTTTTTTTCAGGACATTTTGTTTAAATATATAATACTGCTTTCTAAGTTTAGTAGCAAATAATAATAATTGTAAAAAATCATTGTGGTCTTTTCTTTGTTTTGTGTTACAAGATATATGTTGGCTTCTGCCCCTGTGCTCCTTTCCTTTAAATCTTATAATTGCCAAGCAAGCGTGTGTGTGTGTGTGCGTGTGTGTGTGTGTGCACGCGCGCGCGCGCCATGTGTTGGTTACCACATAGTAACTAACACAATCCTAGTGTGGACATGTGGGTTATAGTTTTCACATGTTAACAGGTTAAAGTAAACAGTAGTCGGGAGCCGATAAAGCGGTCTTATCTTCACTAGGATTTTACCTTATGTTAGTTACATATATATATGTGTGTGTGTGTATTAGGGCTGTCGATTAATTGCAGTTAACTCTCACGATTAACTCAAAAAAATTAACTGCAATTAAAAAAATTCATTGTGATTAATTGCACTGTTAAACAATAGAATACCAATTGAAATGTATTAAATATTTTGGATGTTTTTCTACATTTTCAAATATACTGATTTCTGTTACAACACAGAATACAAAGTATACAGTGCTTACTTTATTATTTTTATTACAAATATTTGCACTGTAAAAATGACGCAAGTATTTTTCAATTCACCTCATACAAGTATTGTAGTGCAGTCTCTATTGTGAAAGTGTAACTTACAAATGTAGATTTTTTTTTGTTACATAACTTCACTCAAAAACGAAACAATGTAAAGCTTTAGAGCCTACAAGTCGACTCAGTCCTACTTTTTGTTCAGCCAATTGCTAAGACAAACAAGTTTGTTTACATTTACGGGAGATATTGCTGCCTGCTTCTTATTTACAATGTCATCTGAAAGTGAGAACAGGCATTCACATGGCACTTTTGTAGCTGGCGTTGCAAGGTATTTACGTGCCAGATATGCTAAATATTCGTATGTTCCTTCATGCTTCAGCCACCATTCCGGAGGACATGCGTTCATGCTGATGATTTTCGTTAAAAAAAATAGTGTGTTAATTACTTTGTGACTGAACTCCTTGGGGGGAGAATTGTATGTCCCCTGCTCTGTATTATGCCATATATTTCATGTTATATCATGACCCAGCACGTATTGTTAGATTTACAAATACTGTCACTGCAGATTTGACAAAATGCAAAGGTACCAATGTGAGATTTCTAAAAATAGCTACAGCACTCCAACCAAGGTTTAAGAATCTAAAGTGCCGTCCAAAATCTGAGAGGGAAAAGGTGTGGAACATGCTTTCAGAAGTCTTAAAAGAGCAACACTTAGATGTGGAAACTACAGAACCTGAACAAACAAAAAAGAAAATCAACCTTCTTCTGGTGGCAACTGACTCAGATGATGCAAATAAGCATGACTGGTCTGCACTGCTTTGGATCGTTATCGAACAGAAGCCGGCATCGGCATGGACTCATGTTCCCTGGAATGGTGATTGTAGCATCAAGGGACATATGAATCTTCAGTGCATCTGGCATGTAAATATCTTGCAACACGGGCTACAACAGTTCCATGCAAATGCCTGTTTTCACTTTCAAGTGACAGTGTAAACAAGTAGTGGGCACCATTTTCTCCTGCAAATGTAACCAAACTTTTTGTCTGAGCGATTGGCAGAAGTAGAACTGAGTGGACTTGTAGGCTCTAAAATTTTACATTGTTTTATTTTTGAATACAGTTATTTTTTTGTACATAATTTGACATTTGTATATTCAACTTTCCTGCAGAACAGTACTTAGGAGAATTGAAAATACTATTTCTTTTGTTTTTTACAGTGCAAATATTTGTAATAAAAAATAAATATAAAGTGAGCACTGTACACTTTGTATTCTGTGTTGTAACTGAAATCAATATATTTGAAAATGTAGAAAACAGCAGCTGAGTACAACACCGTGTAAATTGATTGAAACAATAACCTGGAGCACAATTTTCTGAATAGTATGCTGCTGAAGTTACTGTGATTAGTAGTGGTAATGGCTGTGACAAAATTGCTGATACCAGTCCCAGAAGCTGTCCTAGAAATAAAATACTCATCCCTTCTCCGTGGCTAAGAAAAATGCTGTTTAGAGAATGATAGAATGCATGTCTAGAGTCGACTCTTGTCGTATTCCTACTGGTGGGTGACCCTTCATTCTCTTGTATGCAGCCACCCAGGCGCGCACCTTAGAGGGAACTATCCACGGACCTCCTGAATGGAGCTCGCAGACCACTGGTGGTCCGCAGACCACAGTTCGAGAACCTCTGCATTAGAGTATTTTTTTAAAAATGGATTCACCAGTTAGTGTTACATGTATAGATTAACTGAGTTTGACTAATGGAACTGTGATGACTAGTAGCATTATCTATTTGATAAGATGAATATAGATGTACTCTAGCTGGTAACTTTAGTCTGGACTATCTCTGAACGTAGTCTTCAGTCTTGCAGTGCATTAATGCCAATCTTTAGTTTCCTTTCCCTGTTTAATTTACATCATTTGAGGTAAAATAAGAAACAGCCAATATCTTGTCTGATTTATTTATTTGTTGGCTTTAGGATAGTTCCTACAAACACTCAAGTGAATAGGACGTTAGACATTAATTTTAATGAGTTCAGGCTCAGGCCCTTGATTTGTATGAAGTGCTGGAAATGGGTAATATGTGCAATCTCAGGCTAAATTAAATAAAAAGGCTGCTTCACTTGGAGAAGGTTCAGAAAGAGATGTGGTTTCATGAAGTATAATACAGTAGTTCAGGGTTCTCAAACTTCATAGCACTGGGACCCCCTTCTGACAACAAAAATTACTACTTGACTGGGGAGGATTGAAACCTGAGCTCGCCTGAGCCCTGCCGTCTCAGGTCGGGGGCCCAAAGCCCGAGCCCCCCAGGCCCAAGGGTTTCAGCCGCAGGCAGGGAGTCTATAACCTGAGCCCCACCACCCAGGGCTGAAGCCCTTGGGCTTCAGTTTTGGCCCCGGCAAGTCTAAGCCAGCCCTGGCAACTCCATTAAAATGGGGTCATGACCCATTTTGGGGTCCCAACCCACAGTTTGAGAACCGCTGCAGTAATTTACTGACAAATAGTCACAGAAGGTTGTGTGCTAAAATTAGAAGTGAGTTTATTCAGGCACTTAGAGTAGAAACCCACTTATGTCTACAGAAGCAGTGCAGGACCTATTGCTATTATTGGCCCAGATTCAGGAAAGCATCTCTATTCAGACAGCCCTCAGTATATGCCAAAGTACTGTTGAAATCAGTAGTATTGAAGAACATGCTTAAGTGCTTTCCTGAACTGGGGCTATTCTTTTTTATTTATATAGTAACATAAGTTCACTTTATAAAATACATAGTTAGAGAAGGAGTTGACCAATTAAATTGGACGGACACAACAGAAACAATTAAAGGTGAGTTGGAGGGAGGAAGTTAAGAAATACAAGTAGGGACTGGCCAGTTGGAAAACAGAGATGGACATGAAGGCAGCTGAGAACATCTGAAAGATCTCAAAGAGATTGGTGAGAGAGAGAGAGAGAGAGAGAGAGAGTGGAAAAAGAACACGAAGAGCAAAAAGGAAGAAAAAACAGCCTGGAGCACATGCGGGGATAGGAGGAGGAAATGCAGTGCAATCTGGAAAGGTAAGAGAGATTTCAGAAATACTGATTGATGGACCAGAGGGACGATCAGAAACTCAGGCCTTGTCTACACTACGAGAGTAGTTCGATTTTACTTAAATCGAATATTTGGAATCGATATTGCAAAGTCGAACGTGTGTGTCCACACTAAGGACAGTAATTCGACTTTGTGAGTCCACACTAACGGGGAAAGCGTCGACATTGGAAGCGGTGCACTGTGGGCAGCTATCCCACAGTTCCCGCAGTCCCCGCTGCCCATTGGAATTCTGGGTCGAGCCACCAATGCCTTCTGGGTAAAAAAATGTGTCGAGGGTGCTTTTGGGTAACTGTCGTCATCCATCCATCACTCACTCCCGCCCTCCCTCCCTCCCTGAAAGCGCCGGCGGGAAATCATTTCGCGCACTTTTCAAGTCATTGACAGCGCGGACGCCACAGCACTGTGAGCATGGAGCCCGCTGCAACCATCGCTGCAGTTGTGGCCGCTCTCAACGCCTCGCAGCTTATCATACAGGTTGCCCTGAGGCAGATGCAGAAAAGTCAGGCGAGGAGGCTACGTCAACGCGGTGATGGCCTGAAGTGTGAGAGTAGCACAGACCTCTCAGAAAGCAGGGGACCCAGCGCCGAGGACATCACGATGGCAATGGGTCATGTTGATGCCGTGGAACGGCGATTCTGGGCACGGGAAACAAGCACTGAGTGGTGGGACCGCATAGTGCTGCAGGTCTGGGATGAATCACAGTGGCTGCGAAACTTCCGCATGCGGAAGGGAACTTTCCTTGAACTTTGTGAGTTGCTGTCCCCTGCCCTGAAGCGCAATGACACCCGGATGCGACCAGCCCTGACTGTCCATAAGCGAGTGGCCATAGCCCTCTGGAAGCTTGCAACGCCTGACAGCTACCGGTCAGTCGCGAGCCAGTTTGGGGTGGGCAAATCTACCGTGGGGGTTGTTGTGATGCAAGTAGCCAAGGCAATCGTTGATGTACTGCTGCCAAAGGTAGTGACCCTGGGAAACGTGGAGGCGATCATAGATGGCTTCGCAGCGATGGGATTCCCAAACTGCGGTGGGGCCATAGATGGAACTCACATCCCTATCCTGGCACCGGACCACCAGGCCAGCCAGTACATTAACAGAAAGGGCTACTTTTCCATGGTGCTGCAAGCACTGGTGGACCACAGGGGACGTTTTACCAACATCTACGTGGGATGGCCGGGCAAGGTTCATGACGCTCGTGTTTTCAGGAACTCTGGTCTGTTTAGACGGCTGCAGCAAGGTATTTACTTCCCGGACCACAAAATAACTGTTGGGGATGTGCAGATGCCTATAGTCATCCTCGGGGACCCAGCCTACCCGCTAATGCCCTGGCTCATGAAGCCCTATACAGGTGCCCTGGACACTGAAAAAGAACTCTTCAACTACCGGCTGAGCAAGTGCAGAATGGTGGTGGAGTGTGCTTTTGGACGTCTCAAGGGGAGATGGAGAAGCTTGATGACTCGCTGTGATCTCAGCGAAACCAATATCCCCATTGTTATAGCAGCTTGCTGTGTGCTCCACAATCTCTGTGAGAGCAAGGGGGAGACCTTTATGGCGGGGTGGGAGGTTGAGGAAATTAGCCTGGCTGCTGATTACTCACAGCCAGACAGCCGGGCGATTAGAAGAGACCAGCGGGAAGCGCTGTGCATCCGGGAGGCTTTGAAAGCAAAGTTCCTGAGTGAGCAGGGTAACCTGTGACTTTCTAATTTTGTGTACAGAGAAGCCTTCACCCCACTTCCAACACACGTTTCAAAATAAAAATAGTTCTACTTTGTTAAAGCACACCGTTTTCTGTAATACTGTTTTCGCGGGAATTTTTTAAAACTGGGACGCAGACTGTGGTGCGGAGCGGGTGTAGTGTAGTCGCGCGAATGCAGCTTCTAAACTGAAGGACTGACAGGCTCCGGTGCGGTGGGATGGTTCTTTCAACGGAGCCTGTCACCCCTCCTGATAGGGACTGTGTGTATGGGGGTACTATGTGACTTTGTGGCGGGGGGGGACGCTTACAGATCCCCTGCTGTGTGGCTCTGTGATCCTGCCTAAGGACCGCCGCTTCAGATCTCTAACTGCCCTCCCGTGCCACAAAGTCACAGAGCAACCCACCTCCCACCACATAACATGAAAAGAACCTCCCAGACTAACCAGGGTAAGTAGTCACTGCATCACTGCACTATGTATGTGCCCTGCTGCTGTGCCTGCCCCCGACTATGTACCCTGCCAAAGGTGACTGTCCTGTCCAATTACCAACCCCCTTTCCCCCCCTCCTCCAAAAGAACATGATGGAAACAGTAGTTAACAGAAACATATTTTTTATTAACAACTACACAGGGGACTGGGAAGTGAAACTTGGACGGGGGCTTGTGTCAGGCGGGAAGGAAAGAACTTGTCAAACTTTGGGGACTGAGAGCCTTCTGCTGCTCGAGCTCTCTGCAGGGGTGCAGTGAGAGTTAGCAGGGACTCTGCCGCCTCTCCTTCTGTGCACTTTGGGTGAAGGGAGTATGGGACTTGGTGGCGGGGGAGGGCGGTTAGAGATGGACTGCAGCGGGGCTCTGTCCTCCTGCCTCCGTTCCTGCAGAACATCCACAAGGCGCCGGAGCGTGTCCGTTTGCTCCCTCAGTAGTCCAAGCAGGGTTTGAGTCGCCTGCTGGTCTTCCTGACGCCACCTCTCCTCCCGATCCATGTTGGCTTGGTGCATTTGGGACAAGTTCTCCCGCCACTGGGTCTGCTGTGCTGCCTGTGCTCTGGAGCAGGCTATAAGCTCGGAGAACATGTCCTCCCGTGTCCTCTTCTTCTTATGCCTAATCCTCCCTAGCCTCTGGGAGTGTGATGACAGGCTAGGTTGTGAGACAGTCGCAGATGGGGCTGTGGGAATGGGAAAAAGGGAGTGAATTCCTCAGAAACATAAATGTAGTTGTGAACAAAGAACATAGTCTTTCTCTGTGAACAGGACCATGCACAGCACCTATCACATGCGCACTCAGCACAAGGTCGAATTCTCGGCCTTCGCATTCACTGTCTGTGGTTTTGCAGAGCACTTTTGAGAACCCTGTCAGGACAACGGAATTTCTGTTGCAGGCAGACATGGTAAGCCGTAGATTCGTGGCAGCTTAAAACTTTAATATTAGCAATGGCCTCATTTCACATTGAAATCAATGTCGGTCCCTGCTGCCAGCAATCCGGCAAGCAGGAAGTTTGCTCCTGTCCCACACCCTCGCGGCTGTCCCCGGGAACGATCCCTTTCGGCTGACCCTTTCCCGCCTCCACCGCGTGGCTGCAAACCAGCCAACACTAATAACATTCCCCTACCTCATTCAAAGCAGGTCTTCATGAGCGACATCACCCTCATGAGGATCTCTGAGAGCGACAGACAGAGAATGCTCCGGGAAAGCCTCCAAAGACCAGGGCCGTATGCCGCCATGCTGTGCCAAGCAATGATTCCGGAGTACTTGCTAGTCTCGTGGCGCGGCAACGTGTCCTACTACGGAGGACCCAATAAGGCCGCTCTCCCCAAGAACCTAATGCAGCGGATTTCAAATTACCTGCAGGAGAGCTTCCTTGAGATGTCCCAGGAGGATTTCTGCTCCATCCCCGGACATATAGACCGCATCTTACTGTAGCTGCAGTAGCAGGGACTACACAGTAGAGCGGCTTGGGCAGGACAATCATGCAAAACCGGACATTGCTAGATTTTTTTGAAATACTTGCACTGCCCATGACTGAACCGTTAAGTTATTCAAAGTAATCATGAGAAACCCATTTTTTACATTGTTAATAATCATGTTCTGTTACAAATAAATGTTTAGATGTTTACAACACTTACTGGATGATCCTTCACCAGATTCTGTGTCCGGGGTAACGGCTGGGGAGGGTTGGTAGGGGATCTCTGTAAGGGTGATGAAGAGATCCTGGCTGTCGGGGAAATCAGCGTTGTGAGCGCTGTCGACTGCCTCGTCCTCCTCATCTCCTTCCTCATCTTCCCCGTCCGCTAACATGTCCGAGGATCCGGCCGTGGACACTATCCCATCCTCAGAGTCCACAGTCAGTGGTGGGGTAGTGGTGGCGGCCGCACCGAGGATGGAATGCAGTGCCTCGTAGAAACGGGATGTCTGGGGATGGGATCCGGAGCGTCCGTTTGCCTCTTTGGTCTTCTGGTAGCCTTGCCTCAGCTCCTTGATTTTCACGCGGCACTGCGTTACATCCCGGCTGTATCCTCTCTCTGCCATGTCTTTAGAGATCTTCTCATAGATCTTTGCATTCCGTCTTTTGGATCGCAGCTCAGAAAGCACGGACTCATCGCCCCACACAGCGATGAGATCCAAGACTTCCCGATCAGTCCATGCTGGGGCCCTCTTTCTATTCTGAGCTTGCACTGCCATCAGTGCTGGAGAGCTCTGCATCGTTGCCAGTGCTGCTGAGCTCGCCACGATGTCCAGACAGGAAATGAGATTCAAACTGGCCAGACAGGAAAAGGAATTCAAATTCAAATTTTCCCGGGGCTTTTCCTGTGTGGCTGGTCAGAGCATCCGAGCTCGTACTGCTGTCCAGAGCGTCAACAGAGTGGTGCACTGTGGGATAGCTCCCGGAGCTATTAACGTCGATTTCCATCCACACCTAGCCTAATTCGACATGGCCATGTCGAATTTAGCGCTACTCCCCTCGTCGGGGAGGAGTACAGAAGTCGAATTAAAGAGACCTCTATGTCGAACTAAATACCTTCGCGGTGTGGACGGGTGCAGGGTTAATTCGATGTAACGGCGCTAACTTCGACATAAACGCCTAGTGTAGACCAGGCCTCAGAGGATGGAGAAAAGTAGCAAGGAGTAGCAAAGAGAGCTATCTGAAGTGATTGAGGTAGCTGTGCAAATCGGAATGGAATGAGTAGCTGAGAGAGGATTTTCCTGGCTAGATTACAGCCTGTAATAGGTATAGGAGGAGTAGAAAGTGGAGATCTAAATACTTCTGAGTTGAGAAAACATTGGATGGATAGCTTGGATAGCTGAGAGAGAATAGTCTGGTACAATATGGTAGTTGACTGTGATGCCAAGACTGGGGGGAAATAGCCATTACCATGTAAGTGTGTGAGTGTTGATATGATTCACACGAACAGTTTCTTCAATCAATTACTGTATGTTGTGTAAATGGAAAATCTATATAATGTATACAATTTTACAATGTTTTTGGAGCTTATATAGGAAAACCTTCATGCATGCTAAGAGCTGTAGGCATTTTGTACAGCACAAAACTTCAGAAAAAGAAGGTAATAATAAAATTGCATGTTGTCAATGGAAATGTTCTATTTTCTGCATATTTACTAATGTGTTTACCATTTTTTCCAAATGCACTGAAAAAGCTGCCGCTCTTCCTTTGTGCTGTTGCGGATAGAGTTTGTAACAGTATTGTTAGTTTTTCAAATGTCATGGGTCAACATATGTTTCTGGTATGTGACTTGAATGTTTCCTAAATGTAACCCTCACACATGGTTTGTCGAAGCACTTGTATTATTCGTTTCATGTTTTTCCAGTGTTACATAATTCTTTTCAAATTTTCATTTAATTTGTTCTGGGTTTGTAGAAGATATTTTTCATTTGATTTTTGTCCTGCTTGATCTGTTTTGTATTTTATATTTAATTCCTAAAAAGAGATATTTAGGCTGTTACCTTCTGAAATATTTAAGAAAATCTAGGAAACGTTGCATCACAAATTGGTGTATGCAGGAGAGCGTTTCTATTCATCTTGTACCGTTACTCCTGAGACAGAATACCATGGTGCTGGAATATTTTTGTAAGCAGCTTTGCAATGCTTGATACCTTGATTTGCTCAGACAAAACTATTATGTCTGAGTTTCAAAGTAAAGCATGACAAGTTATGCACATTATGTAGTTAGTATTTAATGTACACACATTTGATGAATTCAGGCAATACTTTTAAAGTTAGCTCTTGTAGCAAAGTTGATCCCAGGTTTACAACCAGTTTATATGTAGACTGTATGTTGTCATCTGCCTGAGAAAACATTGCCTGACAAAGCTTTTACTGTCGAGAGATTGCTTATGACATGGTATCTGTAAAAATTATGTAATGTCTTTGTTTAGTTAAGTAAACTATCCAGCTTTAGTTACTTTAGATATGAGCATTTTAAAACTTTGTTATTAAAAAACAGGGTTTCCAGGTGATTTTCTGTTGCTTTATGTCAAAGGGATAAAGTATTTATTTTAATAAGAACATATTTATTTTTAATTTGTCCCATTGGAAAGCTGTATTGCACATGCAACATAAAAGTTTCCTTGTCTCTTGACTTCTCATTTTTCCTGCAGATGGCTTCCTCTTGGGTATAATTTGGAAGGTTTTTCAGAATTTAGCACTGTGTCTGCTTTATCGTATTCAAAGTATGTAAGATGTTACAAGTGTCCTGAAGTATTTCTATTTCCTCTGTAACTTAGGGGTCAAAAGAAGAAAGCTTCTCCCGCCCCCTCCCATGGTGACTAATGTTGCTACTTTTTACAAATAGACACTTCACTAACTTCTGAGGCATTTTTAGAGGACATGTCTTAATTATTTTTGACTTTTTTAAACCAGAAAAAATGTGGAGTTATTATTTTTAAATGTACATGAATTAGTTGATCATTAGTTGCTTCCATTCATTAGTAGTTAGTTTGGGAATATTCTTATTATTTATCAGTTATCTATCACAATCAACATATATTGTGTTTTATAAGCCATAGAATTTGATATAGTTCCTGTTTCCAAACCAACTATCCTGTAAAATAAACAAGGTGAGTGAGATAATATTTTCTATTGGACCACCTTCTGTTGGTGAGAGAGACAAGTTTTCAAGTTTACACAGAGCGCTTCTTCAAGTCTGAGAAATTTACTTAGTGTCACAGCTAAATACAAGGTGTTTGGCTTAAGTAGTTAAGACATATTTCAAGGGACCATTCAAGGTGAAGTAGCCTGAGTTCACCTCTCCAGTCATAGAAAGGAAAGGAGGGGTGGGGGAAAGCTGGGGGGGTGGTTACGTGGATTATAGATCATGGTAATAAGCCATAAATCAAGTGTCTGTATTCAGTCCATGATTTTTAGTGTCTAGCAAAGTTAGGAATTTAAACTTCCAGGCTCATGATTTGAAGGTGTTGTGACGGTTTCCTTTGAGGATGAGGACTGAGAGTTCAGATACAGAGTGATTGTTTTGTGAAGTGTTCACCAACAGGTGATTTGGTGTTTTTGTTTTATATCATTTTTCTGTGAGAGTTCATTTGAGAGCGTAGTGATTCTGATTTCACCCACATAGTTGTTGGGGCATTTAGTGGTCTGGATGAAGCACACCACATGTTGTGAGAAGCATGTATAGGACCCATGGATCTTGAAAGGTGAGTTGTGGAGGATATTGATGTAGCAGTGGAGGTATATCTACAGCAGAGGTCCCCAAACTGTGGGGCGCACCCCCTAGGAATGTTCAGGGGTACCCGGTTGGGGCCCAGGCCAGCCCTCACGAGGGTTGGGGAGGAAGTGCCATCCAGCTCTGCTCCTGGCACCCCACACAAACGGCCCTGCCGCCAGCCCCTGGTCTCAGCTCTTCTCCTGACCCCATCCCTAGCTGTGGCCCCAGCCTCGACTCCCTTACCTCGTCCACATCCTCCCCTCCTGGAGCCACAGCCCCCCTCCAGGCCCTGGCTCTGGGCGGGAGGCGCAGATAGAGATGTGGGGGGCACGAGGTAAAAAGTTTGGGGACCTCTTCTTCCACTTCTCTGGTAGAGTGTCCTTGTTTGGTGACGACATTTTTAAGTGTTAAGGTGTATCCCAGACTTTCTCCTCAGAACATACTCTGTGGTAACTAAGTACCTGGCTATAGATAACAAATTTCTAGGTGTGTTTGGGGTTGTTACTGGATCTGTGAAAGTAGATGCGGTGATCCATGGGTTTCTTGTATACATTTGTCTGTAGGATTCCATGGCTGAAGCTGATCGTGGTATCCAGGAAATTGATGCTCATATGGAGAGTTCTA
Organism: Trachemys scripta elegans; assembly: GCF_013100865.1. Lineage (NCBI taxonomy): Eukaryota > Metazoa > Chordata > Testudines > Emydidae > Trachemys > Trachemys scripta. The sequence continues at coordinate 97,077,554 of NC_048301.1, forward strand.
GAGAGAGTTCAACAGATGGGTGGTGGTTGTAGTTGTGGTGGAAATCTGTGAGGGAGTTTAGGTCATCCATCCTGAGGATGAAAATATCATAGATGTATCCCAGGTATTTCATTGGTTTTCTGGTGAATTTGTCCAGAAGTTCTTCCTTCAGATAGCCCATTAAGAGGTTGGCATATTAAGAAGCCTACACATGCCTATCACAACCAGCGCATTAAATGGCCCAGTCAGAACTGTGTGGACAAAATGAGACAATCACTATACTCTCAAATGAACTCTCTCAGAAAAATTTAGACACTAACACCATGTCACCTGTAGGTAAAGACTTCTTTCACAAAGCGATCCCTCTGTATCTGACCTATCAGTCCTCATCCTCAAAGGAAACCTGTACAACATCTTCAAAAGATGAGGCTGGGAGCTTAAATTCCTAACTTTGTTAGACACTAAAAATCATGGACTGAATAGAGACAGTAGATTTATGGCTTATTACAACAATCTATAACCCATTAGCCCCTCCACCCCGCAGCATTCCTCCCCCCTATGACTGGAGAGGTGTTAACTATCCACTTCACCTTGAATGGTCCCTTGAAATGTGTTAACTATCCACTTCACCTTGAATGGTCCCTTGAAATGTGTCAACTGCTTATGCTAAACAATCTGTTCGACCTTGTATTTAACTGTGACACTCTGAGTACATTTCCCGGACTAAAAGAAGAGCTGTGTAAGCTCAAAAACTTCTCTCTCTCACCAATAGAAGTTGGTCCAATAAAAGATATTACCTCATTCACCTTGTCTCTCTAATATCCTGGGACCAACATGGCTACAACACTGCATATCCTATAAGATGCTGTCTGTACTATTCAGTACTGTTATCTACAGTATTTGAAATAGATTATAAGAACAGCCTATGATACTTTGTTCAGAAAATATATTACAATTAACATATCAGTGAAGGAATAACAGAAATCCCTATCTTTGAAGTAGAACTCTTCTCTGCGAGGGACTGCTTGTTTCTTGAATATAGTTTCCCATGTTGGTTATTTCTTTCCAGGAGAAAAGAAAGACATACTGGGTTTTTCTTTGCATTAATTAAAACGAAAAGAAAAAGAAAGCACCTTTTCACATTGTTTCAGTCATAAAGATCTAAGTATGCATTTTCACCCCTGCTGTTCTCCTTCAGTGTATGTACATAGCATATATTATTTCAAGCTTGTTAAGCACCCTGAAGATGAAAAGTACTTTAAGTGCTATGTATTATCAATTTTGTGTTTTATTAAAATATTAGGCACTATGATTCTGTGATTCTATGATGTATCTTTACCTAGTAACCCAGGTGAAAAAATACTTGTTCTGCCATGCCTCCTCCTCCTGGCCCCCCTTCAGCAACTATGCTTTTGCATTAAAACACTTGTGATACTGTGTCTATTAGTAACACTGTCACTCAACTATCTTTTTAATATACTTAAAAAAAAAATCTTACTGTTAGTGTCTTGCTTTTGTTAAGCCTTCCTGGCCTTTCCGTCTTCTCTCACTTCTCAGCATTCCCCGACAATCTCTTTTCCCCATGATTTCCTTTAGTCTCTTCTTTGCCCTTCTCCTTTCTCATTCAAGCACCTACATCCTCTTATATCGCCTTGTCGACAGGGTTTGAAACTTTCCTCAGACCTTTAACAGTTAGACTGATATGCAGCATGGGTGACCCCTTCCAGAGCTATTACCCAGAAGTTAAGCCAAAGCATTTCTGCTGCTGGAAAGGGGAGAATGCACCCTGGTGCCATGCAGGGGACCCTATTTGGGGATGCTAAGAGGCAGATAAATTTGAAGGCAACACCTAGTTCACTCTGGTTTCTGGATAAGTGCAGCATTCTCATTTGTCTTTTGTTTCCATGCTCCTAAGTGTGAGCCTCTTGGCTGCTGCAATGGGCATTATACTGTTCCCCCTCCTCTGTCTTTGGCTTTTCCTCCTGTGGTGAACAGCTCCAATGCCTGTCTCTGTGGCTTCTCCATGCCTTATCCAAATAGCAGTAAGAGTCTAAATTGACCTATTTTCTGTCAGGTTCATAGCTGCACTCAGGGTTCTGAATAATAGTAGTGAAAAACAACTAGACTTCATTTAGTTTTCACTATGCTTCAGCATTTCATTAATTTCTCTTGGGACTTACCTACATGGGAAGTTAGTATGCAGAAAGCTAGGGTATGAATTTACGACATTCTAGCTCCTCTGCACTCACTCCCTGTATGCACTCTCTTCCTGAGCACTAAAAGTGTACACTTTAAAGTGTACTAAACTAAACCACCTGAGGGCACTTTTATTGGTCAGTAAGAGTGTTTGCATAGGGAATTTAATGTGCTGAAAATTCACATCTAGTTTGCTATGGCCTAACTTTCCCATGTAGACAAGCCCTCTGTTCACATCACTAGGTTTTCTTCATAGTAGTAACTATAAAGGCTTCTTTTCTTCTTCTTCTTCTTCTTCTTCTTCTTCTTTCTTTTTTAAATGAAACCTATGATTCTGCAGAATTTGGTGCTACTCACATACAGGGTGCTTGTTGACTATGAATTAGTAATTTAAAAATATTTTCTTTTAGCCTATTTCCACATAATACAGTGGAGAATGGAATCTGTACAAGTTGCAATTCCCTGGAGATTGTGAAGAGGTCCATTTATAGAAGCACTCCAAGCCGCCTCCTTTCCCTCCCCACCATCACACACACACACACACACACACACACACACACACACACACACACACAACAGAAGATCGGTGCACCAGGATGCATGGGAACTCAAAGGTTCAAACTCTCTCATTGTCAACTCTGTCTGTAGTCTTAATCTTAATGGAGGCATCAGAAACTCAAAGGCCTTATCTACACTATCTGCAAAGCCTTATAATGGAGATGCAGCTTATACCAACAAAAGAGTTCTTTTCCTGGTACAGTTTATACTAGTTCCCCATATGAAATAAGTTATACCAGCAAAAGGACTTTTTTGACAGTAGAACTGTGTCTGGATTGTGGCTTTTGCTGGCATAGCTATGTCAGTTAGTGGAGTGGTTTTTTCACACTCCCAATAAATATAGCTATGCTGGAAAAACACTGACCCTAGTTTGCGATAAAGAATGCATAAAGTTTTGCAACAATAGAGGATAAGAGTGCCGTACATTGTTTCCTGTAGAGCTTGGTGGAAAGCACCGTACTTCTCAGCTGTCTTTACAACATATGTTGTTTGTCCTTTGACACATAATTTACACGTATTTTAAAAATATAATTTCCTGGATAATCCTCCAGCTAATATTACTAGTTAAAATCGGGGAATTCCAGCAGGTGTATTTAATGCTGCTTTCTTTATAAACCGCCAGTAATTGGTGTTGTAATGAAACATACAGGCTGCTATATCGCATATTTAAGTGTTCCTCTTCATTGGAACTTACTATTTTTTGCATTTCTTTGTCACTTTTCCCCAGAAAATATGATACAATAAATGGCTTAAACAAACAGCAACCTTTGTTAATAGCTTTTTGCAATAATATTTAGCAGCCGGGGATTGTTCTGCAAGGAAGGATGTATTAAATAAACAAATAGTAAATACTCTGACTAATAAATGGTAGAATTAAAAGACAACTGTCTGTCCAGATCATGCTAAAATTAGTTTTTATACGTTATGGTAATCTATTCATCTTGATTAGATAGGTCTTATCAAAAACATTAGCATTTCATACCAAATATTTTTTTCATCAGGCTCATGAAATCTAAACCTAAGAAATCTAAAATAAAATTGCCCATAATCATGTTTGAGTAGTACATGATAGTTGTAATGTTTTGATGACTTTTCAGAAGTGAAGTAATGTACTCTCTTTTATGAGGGAAGATGGTCAATATTTCAGGCTTCCAAATCAATATTTTTAAATGAAAAAGTTTTAGTTCAATTTTATGGATTATTCAGTGTTTCCCTTGACAAAAAATATGAAGGCGATTTCTAACTGTCAACAATAGTTGATGCCTCTAGCAAACAGAGATAATGCTGCTTTTTGACAAGGTCCAGTGTGGTCAAAAGTCTGAGCTGATTAATCAGTTTTGGCACAGATCATTCAGCACCATTTATTTCTCCTTTGGGTTTCAACTGGACTCCTTTTGACAAAATGGGGAACAAAGTTTTAAAATGTATCCACTTCCTTATTGCACTATGCATTCCACTAATGCTTACTGGCAATGCTGCTGAACCAGCCTGATACATCTCATGGCACTAATATGAAATATGTACTATAGGAAACTGCTGTACTTGGAAAGTACTATTCTTCAAAAGGAAGTCTCACAGACTCCAAGGTACATTTCCATTTTAATTGGAAACAGTTAGCAGTTTGTGAGAGAGAAGCCCAGACTTTGAGCAGTGAAAGCATTTAAATACTGAAAAAGTTTTTCCGCTTTGGATCACAAATCCTTCAAATGTTTGTCCATCTATTTACATACCATGGCCTACCATCACCTTGCTAGTAAGTGTATCACAACAGCCCTGGAAGGTTGGGTAGTATACTCAATGTACATATTGAGAGCTGAGGCACAAAGAGATTAAGAACTAAATTTGGTGCCTTAGTTTTTCAGGTACCCAACTTGATATGTCTTTAAAGAGTCTTGATATTTGCAAAATATTTAGCACTGAAAATTGGGCCCCTTTAAAATGTCTCAAATTGAGGATCCAAAAGTTGAGACATTGAAAATTGTTAGTAATTTAAAAAAAAAAAATCGATCTAAATGACTTGTGCGTGTTCACAGGAGTTTTGTGGCAGGACTGAAGTTTGAACCACCATTTCTTGATTTTCAGTCTGATGCCCTCACCCGGAGCCACTCTTCCAAAAAAAAAAAAAAAAAAAAAAAAAAAAAAAAAAAAATGAGAGGGTCACCATGAAGGCTATGGTGTTGTGCCGAGTCTTCATTTATTCACTCTAATATAAGGTTTCGCGTGCCAGTAATACATTTTAACGTTTTTAGAAGGTCTCTTTCTATAAGTCTATAATATATAACTAAACTATTATTGTATGAAAAGTAAATAAGGTTTATAAAATGTTTAAGAAGCTTCATTTAAAATTAAATTAAAACACAGAGCCCCCGGATTGGTGGCCCCGAAGTGTGAGTGCCACTGAAAATCAGCTTGCTTGCTGCCTTCGGCACACGTGCCATAGGTTGCCTACCCCTGTTCTATACGATACCAGTCTCCAAAGAGCAGCAATGTTGAATTCACCTTATGCAGAAGGTGTGCTCTCTGAAGTTACACTCCTAAAGCCATCTTTTTATACCTTACTTGTTTACCAGTAAAAGGTACTATATACATCACCTGAAACTGGATCTAATTAATTTTTACCTTGTTTGTTTCTGGTACCATGGTTACCCCTTTATCTTTGTCTGGAACCCATGCATTCCAGGTCATGACGCACCCTTATCTTTGCGCTGAGCACATGCATTCCAGGTACTAAGGGGCATGAAGACACCTCCTAGGCCTGTATCAGGATAAATAGGTTTGCGAGGGTAACTCCCTTTCTGTTGCTATGAGGAAACAATTGTATGTCCTGATACAGACAGTTTTTTATCTACTTCTGCCAAAGCTTACCTCTGCTAATGGAAGGTGTTATGGGATATTTAGCATACGTGAACAGGTTTATAACAAAAGTTTGGGCTATATAACAGCTATATTCATATTTAATAATATGTGTACTTACATGCTTAGAATATATAATTTGCAGATAGTATTATTGGCATAATATAAATCTGTGCTAGCAGTATATATTAGTCAAAAATAGCATGCATGAAATCGTTATCTTGTCATTTCAAACCACTGGGTGCCATAGTATTATAACTGTCTGAGAAGATATCTGAGCCATTAACGGTTATCTTTGAAAAGTCATGGAAAAGGGAAGAGATTCCAGAGGACTGGAAAAGGGCAAATCTATAAAATCTATAAAAAGGGAAATAAAGACAGCTGGGGGAATTACAGACCAGTCAGCATAACATAAGTACCAAGAAAGATAATGGAGCAAATAATTAAGCAGTCAGTTTGCAGACACCTACAAGATAAGATGATAAGTAATAGCATGGATTTGTCCAGAACAGTTGTGTCAAACCAGCTTGTGAATAGGGGGAAGTGGTAGATATACTACATTTTGAGTTTAGTAAGGCTTTTGATACTGTCTCGCATGACTTTCTCATAAACAAACTAGTGAAATACAACCTAGATGGAGCTACTATAAGGTGGTTGCATAACTGGTTGGAAAACCATTTCCAGTGAGTAGTTATCCATGGTTTACAGTAAAGCTGGAAGGGTATATCATGTGGGGTCCTGCAGGAATCACTTGTGGGTCTGGTTCTGTTCAGTATCTTCATCAATGATTTAGATAATGACATAGAAAGTACCCTTATAAAGTTTTCAGATGATACCAAACTGGGAAGGGTTGCAAGTGCTTTGGAGGATAAAATTAAAATTTAAAATGACATGGACAAATTGAAGAAATGGTCTAAAGTAAATAGGATGAAATTCAATAAGTATTCCATTTAGGAAGGAACAGTCAGTTATACACATACAAAATGGGAAATGACTGCCTAGAAGGAGTATTGCAGAAAGGGATCTGGGAGTTATAGTGGATCACAAGCTAAATATGAGTTGTCACTGTAACACCGTTGCCAAAAAAGGAAATATTATTCTGGGATGTGTTAGCAGGAGTGTTTGAAGCAAGACACGAGAAGTAATTCTAATACTCTACTCCGCACTGATTAGGCCTCAGCTGGAGTATTGTGTCCAGTTATGGGTGCCATATTTCAGGAAAGATGTGGACAAATTGGAGAAAGTCTAGAGAAGAGCAACAAAAATGATTAAACGTCTAGAAAGCATGACCTATTGAGGGAAGATTGAAAAAATTGGATTTGTTTAGTCTGGAGAAGAGAAGACTGAGAGGGGACATTAACCATTTTCAAGTACATAAGAGGTTGTTACAAGGAGGAGGGAAAACAATTATTCTCCTTAACCTCCGAGGATAGGATGAGAAGCAATGGGCTTAAATTGCAGCAAGGGTGGTTTAGGTTGGACATTAGGAAAAACTTCCCAACTGTCAGGGTGGTTAAGCACTGGAACAAATTGGCTGAGGAGGTTGTGGAATCTCTGTCATTGGAGATTTTTAAGAACAGGTTAGACAAACACCTGTCAGGGATGGTCTAGATAATACTTAGTCCTGCCATGAGTGCAGGGGATTGGACTAGATGACCTGTTGAGGTCCCTTCCATGAATTCTATGATTATTGATTTGTTCTGTAGTAACATTGCAATTATTGTATCATTTTCATCCTCGTGGACCGAGATTAGATTAAAATGATTTTAAGGTTCTTTGGGTACCTTAACTGTGCATTTCCATATCTAAACAAGTTTGGATTTCTTTCAAATATAACCTTAACTTTGAATGTCCTTGGTTTGTAATTCTTGGTTTTGGGATAATTACAACATGTCTGTAATATTTTTTTACCTTTAAGTTACTGGTATGTACTCTCAACCTTAACTCCACTTCAAGGTATTTTTTTTTTCATCTTGGAATGTAAAGAACATTTGACCAAGAGGATTTAGTTTTGATGAGGAAATTGGCAATGTTCTTTCAATGGAACAACATAACCTGAACTCTGTACTGATACTTGTTCATGTGCACATAACATATAGATTTATCTCTACATATTCCACTTCATATATTTGTAGGCAGTATATCTTAATCTATCTGAGCTCAGAACTGAGGTTGTGCATTTGATTGTGAAGAATTAGATGGCTGTGGTTGGATATATGTTGTACTGAAAAAAAGTTTTGTTGCAGAGCTGAGAAATCTGTGAGTGTATTTGATATTACAATATTTGGGTGACAACACACAAAAATGTAGGTTGATGTGGATGTTAAGGCTGCCTTAAGTGGTGATTTACTTGATTCTTAGGGCAGGTCTTCACTACGGGAGGGCGGGGGGTCGATTTAAGATACGCAAATTCAGCTACGCGAATAGCGTAGCTGAATTTGATGTATTGGAGCCGACTTACCCCACTGTGAGGACGGCGGCAAAATTGACCTCCGCGACTCCCCGTCTATGGCGCTTACTCCCAACTCCGCTGGTGGAGTAAGAGCGTCGATTCGGGGATCGATTGTCGCATCCCGACGAGACGCGATAATTCGATCCCCGAGAGATCGATTTCTACCCGCCGATTCAGGTAGGTAGTGTAGACCTAGCCTTAGTGTTTGAGTTGAAATGAAATGCATTTGCTTTTTTCCTAAGTTAACAGTAGGGTTCAGTGTGTAGAAAATTCTGTTGTTTTAAAGGGATACCATTAACTTACAATCTAATGAATTTAAAAAAAAATAAAAGTAAATTCTGGTCTTATCACACTCTTACTTCGGCTGCAAGGGTTTTTTGTTTTTGTTTTTAAAAATTTTTTCCTATGTTTAAATATTTTCTCCTCTTTTTCTTTGCAGAAAATCATTCAAACAAAAAGGGAAACTGACTCTAAATAGTTGCACCAAAAGTACTCAAAGTATTGTCAGATACACAAAACAAACAAACATACGAAAAGAATAGAGAAAAATGTGACTTTTTTCCATATTTTTTTTTTTTTAGTTATAACAATCCTATATGTTACTTGTAACAATCTATATAATAAAACTCCAGGATTGTCACTGCCTGTGTGTCACTCTGAAGACTAGAATGTCTGCTGAGTCATAGTGAAGAGATGAAAACAGCCGAGAGCTCTTTTGTTCAGAATATCACCAGGTTCAGTCATTACTGGTATTTGCCAGTGATCATCCAACTTTTAAGTTCTCAGCCATTTTGACTTCACAAATTACATGTATGTGACAGAAAGGAATGTATATGTGCCTTGCCAAGAGTTTTAGAACATTGTGATATAAGAGGTAACTCAGCCAATCACCACCCTTACTCAATAGCTATTTTGCATGAAATAGTTTCACTAGTTATATGAGGACTACACATATAGTGGATTTCTTGGCTCAAATGTTACAGTTCTTCAAAACCACCCACACAACAGCAACCAGCACACACAGTAACCCCAAACACACGGGCCTTCACAGCAGCACACACCTCTCATTTGCCACCCACACATGTCTCAGTACAGCTCTCCCCAGTCACAGATCAATAAAACCACCCACCCAACAACACAACCAGAACAACACAATAACCCCAAACATCCCTGAAGCTAGAATGTCTGTTGTGTCAATGTGAAGCAGTGTAAACTGCTATAAGCCTGGGTGAGAGCTCTTTTTGCTTAGAATATCACCACATTCTATCATCATTGAGATTCAGGGTCTGTTACCATCCAGTTTTTAAGTTCCCTGCCATTTTCAGCTTTTTTACATGTGTAACTTCACAGATGACACGTGTGCAACAGCACGGGCTTTCAGGTACTAAGTGTAGGTAAAAATGTTCAGACAGAAGTGTGTTTGTTACAATATTCCTTTAAGGGAGTAAGGTTTCTGGCACAGGACACTATAATAATTATCTCTCTCATGCAAGGTAAACTGCTTTGGAACCAAAAAGGAAGATAACCTTTTTTTCAGCTTAGACTGTGAAAGCACAAAACCCATATTGTCTTTTGGTGGACTTAGCATATGAAGTATGTACTCTTAGTTAAACTATTTATACTTTGCACTTCGTTACCAACATATGCTGTAATTTAATTATATAGTATATTTCCACTATTTCTTTGCATTTTGGGGCCAATTCTATGAATTTTTCTGCACTTGCAGATTTCTTGACTTCCTGTTCTGCATTTTGTCTGGCTGGTGGTGGCATCTCTTTAATATCTCTAGGTTTACTTTGCTTCAACATTCACATCTCTGGGGCTTCTGTTGATTCAAATGAACATTTTTTTTAGTATACAATTTATTAACAAGTTTATATATAATAGGGAGTCACTGAGCTCTCCTATAGGCGATACATCATAGGGAGTTTCAAGATTATGAACATACAGCTGTACTGCAGATCTGTTGGATATATTTTTTTATTGTCTCTTTACTGACTAATTTTATATCTAGACATGTACCCAATATAACTTGCCTGGACAGGATATTGAAAGTGTGGCTTAGTGTCTGGATGTGGAGGTATATGTTTTAAAAATCCCATAAATAAAGTTTATGAATTACAATAGTATTTTATAAGAGATTGACCAGCTGCTCTGGAGGGATTTGTAGTCATTAAAATGTCAAATAAAAATTTACTACTAAATATAGAGTTTATGGTGTGCTAAATGTAAAAGTTGTGTGATCTAGTTTAATTATCCCTACTGTATTTACTTATTTCTGCATTTATTTATCTAATTTGATAAAAATACTTGTGCACACTATAGATAACTTATAGCCTTTTGTGCAAAATAAATTGGAAGAAAACATCAGACTGAATAAGCTAAATAAATGTATGGCTGCTTTCATAAACATGAGGCTAATGTAGTTAAAAAAGAAAAAAAAAGAGGGAGGGAGAACCAGTGCAATATCCCTGCTGAATCTGATTGTTACTCAGATTGAAAATTTGAAATTGTATACAGCTCCCATGTACTTTTCAAAAATATAACTAGATTGCTCAGATCAGACTGCCCAGACCGCATTCAAAAAATGGTGAGATTGTCTATAATAATTTAAATGTTAAAATTAATAGCTGTTTTAAGAAGAGGCATTACAGTGTTGTAGAAACCATTTTTGACTAGTTTGGGGAAATTGATAATAGATGCATCTCAGCATGCCGTTAGATGCGTGTCTGCCAGTCTATTACAAACCACAATGCTATTCACAAGTAAAAAAAATGCTTTAAAAAAATGTAGTTCTAGAAAATTTCGTAACATTTAATATCAAATTAAAACAACCAAAATGTTAATGCAGAGTTGCAATATTTAGCACTGAACTTCTTTTCATTTTTACTCAAAAGAGCTTGTTTGAGAAATGATCTACACAATGAAATGCAGTATGTGAAAATGCTTTAGATTTTTCTGCCACCAAATTAGTGCAATTAATTGGCAAAGGCATGTATTACTGTACAAAATCAAGTACAATCTACTAGGAGTTGGAGTTAACTTTAAATTCATGTTGTTATATTCCAAATTGCATTTTGTTAGTGTTTACTGAGTCTACAGTATATATTACTTCCCATTTTTTTCTGTTTAAGACTAGTCTCCATCTGTAAGCTTTGGTGAATAGCAGAAAAGAGCTCTTGGTAAGACACATTTTGAAGGCAGGCTATGTTTTGATTTTTAGTTGCGTGTCTTAGAAGTATTAAAACATCTTTTTGACTGTCTATGTTAAAGAAAATGACCCCTACTTGAAAATCTTATTCATAATGCCACAGACATCTCATTTAACATATTTGAATTTGATTTGACATCTTGATGTTATTGTCTCTGGTTATTGTCCATAGTTGTCATTCCCTTTGCCTGGAGCTATACAGAGTTATTTTTAAGATTCCTGGTCTCAGATTCTTAACATTGCCATAAGAGTGTTTTTATATATAAAGGGGGCGGAGAAGAGAAGAAGAGAGCAAAGTGGAGAAGAAAACTCATTACCCTCACAAGTATATCTAGTTCATTTTTTTCCCCATTTAAATGTCTTAATTGACCCTTCTCTTTCTGCAGAACAAAAATGTCTCTAAACCATACAACATCTGGTTGTCTCTAAACCACAGCAGTGGATCTCAAACTTTTGTACTGGTGACCTCTTTCACATAGCAAGTCTCTGAGTGTGACCCCCCCACACTTATATTAAAAAGTGGTTTTAATTTATATTTAACACCTTGTAAATGCGGGAGGCAAAGCTGGGTTTGGGGTGGAGGCTGACAGCTTGTGACCTCCCCATGTAATAACCTCGTGACCCCCCCTGAGGGGTCCTGACCCCCAGTTTGAGAACCCCTGTTCTAGACTGCTAGAATTTATCATCTACTGAATGGTGCTGTTAACGCACTACAACTAAATATAAATGTACTTTTGTCAGTCAGGCCCGCTGACAATCTCTTAACTGTAACTTTAATGATTACTTTCATTTTAATATTTTTCAATGAAGCTGCTATGTTACTGGCATGGATATTAAATGTTTTGAAGGTACATAGGATGGAATGTTACTGATATTCGAAAAAGATACAGGTTTTTATGATGCATAATATTTTAATTACATCTGGAATTGCTACTTAAGGGTTTCCTCAGAAAGGCAAATGACTCTTGCCTTAGTCTCCAGAAGAAGTATTCAGCAAAGTTGTTGCTCTACTTTTAAAGATCCAGAAACATATAACACTTGAATGTGTGACTAGCCTTCAAACTTGGTAACAAATGTCTGTAAGAAATAATGTGAGAATAATATTACTTACACACACACAGTTTTCTGTAACCTCATTTTTGCAGATTGATGATTTCTTATTATAATGAATTTCAGTAATATACAGTCGGATTAAACAGGCCTGTGTGTATATGTGATGGAAGTAAATTTTGTCTAGTTGAGAATTATCCCTGGAAATCTTCAGCTTGTTGAGATACAGAAAGCTATACTTCCTGAGTTCTAGTCACAGCAGAGATTCCAGGGTTGTTTTGCTGCTCTATGGAAAATGTAGGCTATTCATGCATGTATACAACCACATTCGCCATTCAACTGCCATTAAACAGTGTTGCCTTAGTAGTCATGCTACTGTTTTGAAGTTTTGCTTGACTAAGGTTACCATACGTCCGGTTTTTCCCGGACATGTCCGGCTTTTCAGCAATCAAACCCCCGTCCGGGGGGAATTGCCGAAAAGCCACACATGTCCGGGAAAATGCCGGCCGGCACTTCCTCTCCCGCTGTGGCTCTGCTCGGCTCCTCCCCTCTCAGACTTACAGAGCCAAGCTGCCCGAGCCAGCGCTACTGGCTTCGGGCAGCCCCGGCCAGGCACTTCTCCTACCCGGCTCCAGCTGAGCTGCTCCCGCGGTGCAAGGTCCGGAGGCGGGGCGGGGGGCTGCCCGAAGCCGGTAACACTGGCTCGGGCAGCTCGGCTCTGTAAGTCTGAGAGGGGAGGAGCCGAGCAGCTCAGCTGGAGCCGGGGAAGGGAAGTGCCCAGCCAGCTCTGGGCCCTGAGGCAGGGGAGGGCTGCCCAAAGCCAGCAGCTCGGCTCTTACAGTCTGAGAGGGGAGGAGCAGAGCAGCTGGAGCCCAGGTAGGAGAAGTGCCTGGCCAGCAGCTGGGGTCCGGAGGCAGTGGGGCTGCTCGAAGAGTCAGGGAGCAGCAGCAGTCGCCGGAGCCTGCTCTAAGGTAAGCCAGGGATGCCAGCAAAGCTGGGAGTACCATGCGCCGCTGATTGCACAGGTGGGGGGCAGTGCTGGGGGAGCTGCTCCGGGGAGTCGCCAAAAAGCACTGACTGTGGTGGGGGAGGAGGGGAGGGCAGTGTGAAAAAGGCAGGAGTGTGTAGAGGGATCAGAGCTCTGGCTGCGATGGGCATCGGGCTGCCTTGCCTGCAAGTGGATCAGAGCTCCTGGGGCTGAGGTGTGCTGTATGGCACTCAGCTCCCCATTTGTGATGAGACACAGCAGTGTGGTGGATCACTGCGAAATACCTGCCCAATCAGAGCTGTGGGGGCAGGACTTGCAGGGGCTGGCTCCGAGAGCTCCCATTGGAGCTTTTCCCAGCCAATGGGAGCCACTGAGCTTGGCTTGTGGCGGGCCCAGCACGTGGAGACCCTGGCTGCCCCTGATCCTAGTAGCAAACACAATGCCAAAACGAAAGTGTAAATTCACTGCAGAACTAAAGACGAAGTTCCCATGTTTTCGAAGTGGTAGAGATGAATGGGAAGCTGAGTGCATGGTATGCAGACCTGGTACTTAAATCTCTGTGAAAAATAAAGGTGCTAATGATTTACAAAGTCATGTGGACTCAGACAAGCACAAAAAAGCAGTTCAAGGAGAGAGTTCATCAACAAAATTGACAGATTATTTTGTAAAACCAGGCAGCGAATCAGAGGATGCTGTTACTGCAGCAGAGGGTGCGTTTGCATTTCACACTGTTAAGCATCATAATAGCTTTAAGTCAATGGATTGCACATCTGTCTTGTTGAAGAAGACATTCCCTGATTCTGAAGTGGCATGGAAATTTTCAAGTGCTAGAACCAAGACAGAAGCAATTGTTATCTCTGTGCTTGCACTGCATTCTGTTGATGTTGTTCTGAAAACATTTGAAGAAAATGACATAGCTTACTGTGGAGTTGCTACACATGGAAGCAATCACGGTTCAGTGAAAATATTTCCAGTAATTATTCAGTATTTCAACTGGAAGAATGGCGGTTTGCAGTCNTGCACATAAAGGTGTGCATATGCATAAATGCTTGATGTGGGCCCAGGCATCGTACACTGAACAATACACTTAAAAATATTGGAGGCCCAATGTTTGTAAATATGTTAAAGATCCAACTCTGGAAGATAGGTCTGACTAAAAACATCACAAGCAAAAACTTCACAAAATGACTACGAATGAAAAACATTCACTGATATTTCTTGAGTCAAAGTAACACTACCAACTAAACTTCATTGAGCTTCAGAAAGTTGATCTTCTTTGGTTGGCTCATGATGTTTATAATCTTACTGAGCGAAAATGTATATCATGAAAAAAATGAATGAGTGTCTGTGGTATTGTTTTAGCAGACAATGAGGGCAATCAGTGATATCTTTTTGGAAACGTGACATCTGAACATCTTTTGGGCAGTATGTTAATGTGTATTTGTTTTTAAGACATTCAAGTATGCTGTGAATGTCCCAAAGGTTAAACTTGGCATGAAAGTGACATTCATTTGTGTCTTTGTTGGTTTACAAGTACTGTCCCAAAATGTTTCTTTTGGAAGAATGTTCTTTTTCATAATGTTTACTGTGTTCTATCATCAGATTCTAAATATTCTGAAAAATAGATAGCATAATGTCTTACAATGATTGAATAATGCCCTGGTTCCTTTCAGTTCCTTATATTAATGGAAGATTTTATAGTTAATGTTCTAAACACCTGAAATTGAAAAAAAAAAAAAAAAAAAAAAGTTGTATTTCTTTTAATTATAAATCTGAAGGTCTGGGGTTATAGACCAAAGGTTAAAGGTTAAGTTTAGAATAACTAGACAGACTACAAATTTCTGTCTTCCTAATAGTGGTGTTCTAGTTGTGTTTTTCCCATAATTTATGCCACTTGATGGCAAACAAGTTAGAGAACAAAAATAGAAAACTTTTTTTAAACTGATACAGAATTTTAAAAATGAGGGAATTAGTGAAACTTCCTATATTTAGTGGTAAAACTCTCACTTGCATTCTTTATTTAAGTAATGTGATCATACTGGCTTGGATAATATGTGATTTTGAAATGTCCACGCAAGAACATACTTTAAAATGTTCCCCCTTCTGAGGAAATCGGAGGGAATTCAGCATCTTTATTGGAATTTTGAATGTGCACCTATTTTTTCCTAGCTTCCCACGTCTTCCCTGCCTTTCGTGGTTGAAGCCAAGATCCTTCTAGCTAAAGGGATTGGGCAGGATACTCTTCAGGTCCCAACAATTCCACTTTTTAACTGGAGGTGCTGCTTCCCTTTTTCCTGTCACTCCAGTGCTGTGTGCTTCCTACACAATGTGAAGTCTTTAAATCATGATTTGAGGACTTCAGTACCCCTGCCAAAGGTTATGGGTCTATTGTAGGAGTGGGTGGGTATGATTCTGTGACCTGCAGTGTGCAGGAAGTCAGACTAGATGATCATGATGGTCCCTTCTGGCCTTAAAGACTATGAGTCTAATGTCCCCAAGCCTTCTTGGCCCAGAGGATGCAAGAGATTACAAAATTAAGAAGACACTTTAATCCTGGCAGTAGACCCCACATAGCTGACTTTCCAACCATAAATTTTTCCAAAATTGCATTTTATTGCAAAGCTTTTAAAATGTTTTCCTAACATACATTTCAAAGGAATTTAATACCTCTTTTCTAAAAGAGCTGATTATATGTTATGAAAAAATGTTTGCAAGACACTATCGAAACATATTTATTAATATACATTACTGTACTGTATATACTGTTTTTGTTCCTTCCTAACAACGTATGTGTGAAATAAAATCTTTACTTCTTAAGTTCATCTGTTCCTGCAACTTGTTTTGGGTCCAACCATTTCTTTAAAGATCTCTAGCATCTCCGTGCTTTGGAGCAAGGAGTTGAAACTTGGAACAATAATAGTCCTGGGCCAAGGAGATCCTTTTTCCTGCCTACCTGAAAATGCAAGAGGATTTGGCAAGCAAAATTCTGACAACTCTCATTTGCAGATGCTTATTACAGCTTTAAGTAGAGGCTTGCTGTTAAAATTTCTGAACAATCCCTCTGCATTGATAATTCTCTAGCTCCCCAGAGCTCCCTATATACCAACTGCTCTGAGTATTCTTCCAGCCCCAGGAAGTTTCTGCATGTCAGTTGTGCAGAATACCCTACATGTACATAGGTAAAGTGGCAGCTGAAAAATATCCATTGGCCTAGGGTGAAATGTTCTGGATTGGGAGCAAAGAGGAGATCATGAGGGTAAAATTTTCAAAAGTTCCTAGAGACCAGATTTTTAAAGCTATTTACGTGCCGAAAAATACAGCTAGGTGCCTACTGGGATTTTCAAAAACACATAGATGCCCAAATCCCATTAAAATTAATTAAACTTAAGTACCTATCTGTCTCTTAGGTACCTTTAAAACAGTAGAACCTCAGAGTTACAAACACCAGAATTACGAACTGACTGGTCAACCACACACCTCATTCGGAATGGGAAGTATTCGGACAAAGTACAATACAGTACCGTGTTAAACAAAAACTACATGCATTTGGAATTGTTTACGTGCATTTTTATATACTGAAACATAAATAAAATGAATTACTGCTGCCTGTTTTCTTGACTTTTGACTGATAAACCAGTTCACTGTGAACTGGGCTGTATTCAGCTCCAGTAGAGATTAGCATGGAAAGAAAGAGTTGGCCTGAATGAGTTTACTGAGGCAAAACTTAGATCATTTATTTTAAAATAAGAAGTCAGGTATGGATTCTAAATCTGTCTCTGCTGGCAATTAGCAGATTACCAAAGGTCTTGCTAACCTTGGCAAGGTTTCAAGATAAATCTTACATATGGTCAAACAGTTCTTGTACAGTTTCTTTACAGTATTCAGTGGAATTCAAAGATTTTGTGTACGAGAGATGTTCTCTCTCTTTTCTTGGACACTTAACATTTATTGTAAACAATGCAATTAAAGTTTTGCTTCCTACCTATGTTTGGACTCCCTTGATGCACATTCAGTTTCCCATTACAGTGATTCATTGTGGGATCTTGTTCCAAATATGTGTGTGTTTGGTTCCACCTTCAGTTCTGCAGAGCAATATGGTATCTCACTGTTTTTAATGATTTTTTTTTTTTTTACTCAGTTTAAATCGGTGTCAGTCAGAAGTAGCTCCACTTTGACTTTCATAGAATTACATCGGTGTAAAAAGATGTAATGAAAGGAGAATCAGGCTCAAGTGTATCCTTGTTGTCCTCATGCCCAAATGCAAGCAGTGGCAATAATAGAGGAAATCTTTAATTGTGTCTGGACAGCTGTGTCCCCTCAATTCTCCAATCTGGGGTGCAGTTCTCCAATCTGAAGTGCTTCACTGTGAGCAACCATTTCTAGTCTGCTCATGCACAGCCTCCAGCATTTAAATCACTCCCAGTTATACTATATGAGTGCTATAGCCAGCCACTCATACTTTACACTGCAGGGCAACACCAGCAAACACCAGTCCCAAATTTCCCCCCAGAAATGTGCATCTTGTACTGCCCAGCACCCACATGGACAACACAAGCTCATATAAAGTCCGTCATTTTATTAACAGAAAATAATATGCACAAATCCTGTTATCCAAATGGAGTTTCACAAGCACAATCCAAACATGCTGGTTTAGATAAAACAATAAAACCAGTTTATTAATTCCGGAAAGATAGGTTTTAAGTAATCACAAGTACTGAGGCATAAAAATTAAAATTGGTTACAACGAAATGAAAAGTAAAACTGAACTAATACCTAACTTAATAAGCTAAGGGAATTCAAAGCTGCTTCCTTTCTTCTTCAAGTGTTGTTGATGTCATTATAGAAAGGGAGAGATAATCTGAGGTGTTTTTCTTTCCTCTTACAACCCTTTATCTTGTGCCAGAATAATCTCCAGTTGATGTTCGAGAGGCAGAAAGTCTGTGTGGATGGAAACCTCAAGCTGTTTCTTTGTTCAAGATGTAAATTTTTGCCCCCCACCCTCTCTTCTGCCAAAGAGTGGCCACTTGATCAAGTGATGGTCCATTAGATTTTGTTGACACCTAGCTGAGGCATTGGCTAACCTTTTGTCTTTGGGGTACTGGTTTGTGGCTGCCCTCCACAATGTGTTGGAACATGTCCCAGTAATATCAGACAGTAGGATCTTATAACTTTATATGCAGTATTGCCACACATATTTTACCGGGACAATAATGATCAGCAAATCATGAGTTTTCAAATGGCATCTCACAAGGCATACTTTGTATAAGGTTTACCATAATCCTGTAAACAGGACGAATGTAAGGATACAGACTGTCAGAGTCTAAAGAGCTAGCATTGGAATGCAAAAATGTGGAGTAGACCAGTGGTTGAAAACCAGAGCTAGACCACCAGGGGAGCCTTGGGCCATCTGGGGCTCAAACTCTAAATGAGACAGGACCAATGAAGAGTTCCAGGTTTTCTATCTCTTCCCCAGGGCTCTTTCTCTTCCTCTTCTCATTCAAGTAGATTCTACTAAGACTTTTATGTCCTGGCCATTTTCATGGTATTTGAGCACTTTCCAGGGTGAAGAAAACAGGGATACTAGTACTGTCATGTGAGGTTTCCCTTCCTTTCCTCCCTGCCAGAGAGACTAGTTGCATATGTATTTTTCCTTTTTTAAATGTGTACGTGTGTATGTGTATGTATATGTATATAACATTGTGTGGGAGTGTGCACATATGTGCATGCATGCTAGCTTACTGGCTTTCTTTGTTCTTCTTAGTGGGAAAGTAAGACTGAAGAGGTAAGTGTTTTTTTTGTTTTTTTTTTGTTTGTTTGTTTGTTTTTAAATTTGGACCAGAAAGTAGTGAGTTATATTGTTCTAAATTCCTGCAGGAATGAACTCCTTTGCCTCTTCCCTCTTTTCTCATCTTCCTTCTTTTCTGAGCCTCTCTTTGTCCTCTCTCTCCCTTCTCCCTTCTCTCAACTTCCTCAGCAAGAGAACTCTTTCAACCTCTAATACAGAGCTTTTTAAATGATTTCACTCTTTTCTGTGCCCATAAGCTGTAGGTATGATCTTAATGTGAGTGACTGGTTTTATTCCTTTAAATTGCAGGAAGGCTGTGGCAATGTAGGTGTACTTCATTATGATAAACTGGATTACTTCTTGAATTCTTAGGTGTCAGATAAACTTTTCAAGTCCTCAATTTGAGCAAAAAAGCATGGGCCCATGAAATCCAACTGCATTCAGACTGAACAGGTGTTCCACCATGTCTTACTGTGATGTGGGGCTGTTTAGTTGCCTTGACTCCGCCTGCTTTGACTATCACTGATTTACATTAGACTATATTTAAAAATTACTTTGTCTGATCATTTACTTTAGTTCCTAAGGTTGAAGATTTTGCCTATGTTGATATCATTTTGAAATGAATGGCAGAATATTTAACAGAAAGTCTGACTGCTAAAGATAGTTTGATGGTAGCATGCTTCCAAATGAACATGCCAGTTAAAGAAGAAAGCTTAATGTCCCAGGGCTAACTTGGGACAATGAATCAGTGTTGGATGATGAGGAGAAAGAGTTTAAATGTTGTGTGTTTCACTGTCGCATTTTTTCTGGCAGTCTGACCTGTTGTCTACAACCAGTTACAATAATTTACCAGATGAGCACCTAATTTATCATTCTTTCTATTAAGATTGGTTTTGGCAGTGGAAGATTTTAGACAATTTTACGAGAGACCATCATGAATAAAGCCCAAGCTTTAAATGAAATTAAGTTGATTGATTTTATTTATGTAGATTTATAAAAATAAAAAGGTGCCCGTAATATCCTGGGTGCCCTTAACAGTTATTCAAAAACTGTATCAAACAGATATAAAAACAAAAAACCAACAAACTCACAAAATGTGTCTGTAACTAATCATCTGCTTGAAAAATCTTTGTATTTTTGAATGTAATAAACTATTCCATTTATTCTCACCTTTATTACTATTTAAAATTTTATGGACAAAGCATCCAGTAGAAAAATAAACTGATCATGAAATCGAGATATAACCTGTTAGCAAATCCAAAATATTATGGTGGGAGATAGGGAAAAATTAGGAATGCATGACATTGTTGCCCAATCTATAAATATAGTGAAGCCATCTCACTAGTAAGATATGTTCAATAAAATGTTTTTGTTAGCATAGTCAATTTGCCATTATCTTTCTCTTGTGCCCTAGGTGTAGTGGAAGAAAAACTGTTAATAAAATTAATTTAATTGGCTACAAAATACCTGCCTAACCTCGTTTCAGTTTTCTGTTTTTCTATCTGAGATTATCAAGTTCAGCAGCAGCCTGCAGTGATATTTTTTATAAAGGGTAGTTGAAAGCTGAGCAGTAAGAAAGTTATCTGGTCATTAGAACCTCTCAGCTATTTGGCTCCATTTTTGTCTCTGAGTACAGCGGAGATCAGATATTTACCATTACTTTGGCAAACAGAAAATAACAAAAATAACTCTTCTGGGAAACTAGAGATATTAACAGTAATTTGTACTTTTCTTGCCACTTGTAAATTGGCATTTGAAACTGATGCTAATTTTCAACTGTGGATCAAGATGTGTGCTCTAAACTAAACAAATTGTATTAGAGGAAAAAGATCATTGCAGAGTAATTTGGTATTTACCCTTCTGTCTGTACCAGAAGGGTTATTCCTTGGCTTATGTGGTATGTTGAATACACAGTGGAATATTAGAGGGTTGCAACATAGTTTAGAAGTGCTGCACATCACGAGTTGTCTAACGGGGGCTCTATGTACTGAATGTATTTATAGATTTCCAGTGGTTGCTAACAATCCCTTTAATGTCACCATAGATAACTTGGCACAACCACTAAAGTTTATGTGCTGTATGAATGATTCTTCTCTGTCCATTTGTTGAATTAGCCTAATTACATAATTTTCCAGGGGAGGCACATCATTGCCATATGTGTTATATATGAAACCTATATTATATTGTAAATGCCAGTCTCAAGAAAGTTTTGGTCTCTTGACCTATAAACATGCTTATTTGGTTAACCCTTGATATACTTACTTTTAAAAACAATTCTTTTGTTGTTTGTTCTTCTGAAATCCTCTTTAGTCTAACCCTAAATTCAGTACTAGTATCTCATTAAAATATTTGTTGCTTGATAAAGTGCAGTAAACTTTGCAAAGTGGGCTTTGCATGTCATCATAGATGTATAGATTTTAAGGCCAAAAGGGGCTCTTATGATCATCTAATCTGAACTCATGCAGAACACAGTCTATAGAACTTCACCCAATAATTTCTGCATCAAGCTCATAACTTCTGTTCTGGTTATAGCTATATAATATTTAGAGAAAGATATCCAGTCTTGACTTCTGCTGCAAGTTATAGAGAATCCAGCCCTTTCTTGGGAAGCAATTCCAGTTGTTAATTATCTTCACTGTTAAAAACCTTTCAAATTTTTCAAGATTCTTTTTGAAGTGCAGACACAAGAGGTGGACACAGTTTTCCAGTTGTGGTCTCACTAATGCTGTATATCGGCGTAAATACCACCTTCCACTCCTACCGGGTATTCCTGTGCTTATACCCCCAAGGATTGCATTCGCTGTCTTTTAGTTAGCTACAGCATCACACCAGGAGCTCATATTCAATTGGTTATCTACAATTACCCCGAGTCCTTTTCAGAGTTGCTGCTTTCTAGGATGCAGTCCCTCATCTTATAAATGTGACCTACATTCTTGTTTCTAAATGTCTGATGTTACATTTGGCTGTATTCAAATGCATGTTGTTCAAGAGATCCTACCTCACCAAGCAGGCCAGGTCAGTCAGTATAACTGACCTATTTCCATCATCACCATTCCACTGGTTTTTGTGTCATCTGCAAATATAACCAGCAATAATTTTATATTTTCTCAGTATTGGGCTGAGAAAGATCACTGCAGAATCCCATTGGAAACTCCCCATTGGATGATGATTCCTCATTACAATTACTTCTTTCAATCTATCAGTTAACCAATTTTTAATCCATTTTATATAGGCTATATTGATTTTTGTATAGTGTTCATTTTTATCATGTGTCAAATGTTTACAGAAGTCTAAGTATATTATATCAATACAGTTACCTTTATCAAGCAAATTTGTAATCTCAACAATAAACTAGCAGCTTTGTTACTTCTTTTGTATGTGTGCTGGGGAGAGGGATAGCTCAGTGGTTTGAGTACTGGCCTGCTAAACCCAGGGTTGTGAGTTCAATCCTTGAGGGGGCCATATTAGGGATCTGGGGCAAAAATCTGTCTGGGGATTGGTCCTGCTTTGAGCAGGGGGTTGGACTAGATGACCTCCTGAGATCCCTTCCAACCCTGATATTCTATTATACATATTTAGGGATTCTGGTTTTTGTTATGACAAAAGTATAACAAATAATGAAAAGTATTGAGAAAGATGTGTCTATTTACTTGTTCTCATACAAGAGCAAAAGTAATCAGTTGAAAACTATAACCACATTAAAAAGCCACTTAGCTATGAACAACCAGTAAGGGAACTAGGCACTGTGATAATACAAATAATCAGTAATAATATTAGGATAATGAGCAAGAAATGATGCAGGCTGTGTGGTAACTGACAGCAGACAGTCTGAACAAGATGTGAATTCCATCAAAAGTCCTTCTAAAGTAACTTTGCCATTTTCTGATGGTTTTTTTTTCCCCACTTTTTTTTTTAAAAATATCTGATTATTGTAAAATCACTCTGTGTTACTGGGGTTTCAGTTTAATATGAAATATCCCCAACCCATATGCTGGTGGCCATTACTGATAACTAAAAATTAGATAACTAATTTGAAATCTTGAGAATATAATTCTAAATCTGCTTTTAAAACTGGTGTTTTATTAAATTTCTTTCCTTATATCCTCTGATGTATGTATTAACATTCCTACAGTCAAATAACAGCCTGTACACTTTTGAGAGCTCAGAGTACAATAATGGATAACAATTAACTTCCGGTAACAGAGCTATGAATTCAACTAAGTATATAGATCATGCAGTTGAAAAAAGAAAGCCTTAATAAATGTAGATTAATTACGTAGAATGTTGTAGTTACTGGGAAAATATTTTTTAAAATATCATTCTTCACTCAAGTAAGGTTACATTAAAGCCATTACCCTAGCCTTAGTGCCTTGGGACTGATCATCAGTAGTTAGTACTGTGTGTCTTTTAGGCCGGTTACTGCAGTAAGCACAGCTTTTTCATTCATATTTCTGCCATCCTGTTTGATTTGCTGATTCTGTGTTACTTCCTTCGTAAAATAAGGAGACTGATTATTTCAATGTGGCGTCCTGCTTGTGGATTGAAACAATTTAGGTGCAAATGTTTACACTAATGATATAAAAACGATAGCAAAGAAAGGTATTTATCAAGTACTTACAACAAATTACAGCAAATCAGCAAATTAAATATGTATAGTGCAAATGCCATCATATACTTTGGGGTAGCATATTTGTCTTCAAAGTGTTCCATTCAGTGGCATATTTGAGACCCAACCTTTGGATATATTCTGAAGGTGGTTGGTTTTGTTCAATGATGAGTGTCTGATATAGTTTATTTTCCAGCACAATTTAAATTCTTTTTTGTGTGTTGGTGCCCTTTGGGTGTCAAGACATTGCAGCATTACAGTGCTTTAGAACTGTGGGTTTTTTCATTGTCTGTAGTGTTCAAGCACATTGAAGAACGGAAGAGTTGGACTTTCAGTCTTAACTTTGAATTTTCTGCTCGGTGTGCACTACAGCTGGTACCTGGAAACTGATCTAAGTTAATACTACTTTGCTAAGCCAGACATGTTGAGTGACAGACATTAAATGATAGTGTAAAGAGCGCTGCAACAATTTAGTCAAAGGCAAAGTAGTCACCTGGGACATGTAAGTGAGATGAAAATGTAATGTGCATGCTGGTGGAACCCATTACTAGTTCGTAATCCAAGTCTAATAACCTTAGTCAGGATTAGGGTGAAGGAATAAAAAAGTGCAAGTCCAGAAAAGGCTTCTTGTTTATAGTATTATTTATTTATTGCATCAGCACCCAAAGTGTGCTAGCTGTATACACATGTAGAAAGATTAATTCTGTGCTGCAAAGAGCTTGCAGTCTAAAATACATGTAAAGGGAGAATGAAATTTAGCATGGTTCTTGTTAGTGCCATAGCTTTTTAAATACGATATAAGCTATCCCTAATTGCTTCTCTATCTAGCCTTTATTAGAGGGTGACTTTCCCGTAGGCAGAACAGTAGAAGTAGTAACTCTTAAGCAAAAGATCATAACTCCTGCCTAAGGCAAATAGAGCTTTATCGATACTTCTTGGCAGTTGTGCTCATGCAATTTAAGTGTATAGTCTAAAGTATTCTTTTCCACATCATATTTTGTCCATTGCTTTCAAGACGGTGCATAGTGTCTGCACCAGGTCAGATATAAAGATTTGCAGCAAGCAGCATTACAGTTGTTTCTCAACAGCTATTACAGAGACATGATGCAAAATGAGGGGCTGGGGCATTAATGTGAAAGTGGATAGACAAAATTATTACTGATCCCACCATATGACTCCACTAGTTGTTCACAGCTGGCAACCAGCAGCACAGTCATGTTCTCTGGCTTTATAAATGCCTCTTTAGGGTGAAAATGTGACACTTGTTCTTCTTTAGTTCTTAACAATTGCAGGTACATGTGGAAGAATGATCACTAGACATTCCTTAGCTATGTGAACACATTTTAGAAATCAGGCCACACGTACCCTTGGCACTGCACCTAATTTATTTTACACCAGCAATACCACTCACACTATGCACCCTTACAGGTATCATATTTATATGTGGAGATGCACTTAAGTCACAGCTTGTAAGCCAGGAAATGAAGTGAGCTTAGGGTCTTGAACAGACTGAAGAATAGTCTAACAATTTCCCAGCACTACTGCGTAATTACTTACAGTGGGAAGATAAGAAAACAGAAGTTAAAGATGGTATTTTGAACAACAACAACAAAAGCTTTCTCATTTATCACCTGTTAAGATGATGGAGACAAAATGGCTAAGGCTGGAAGCGTTGTCAGGAGACCCTCCAGTTCTATGAGCAGAAAAAAGGAGTTGCAGGCCATGTTTATGAAAGTTCCTGCAAAGAGATTATTTTTTCCTTAGCTGGAGGGACATTGGATAGAGGGTCAGTGATGAGTATAACTATTATGTTTATTACCAAAATACTGATGCACCAACTGAGAATGGGACCTCGTGCTAGAAAAAATGTTCCTAGTAGATAGTAAGTTTACTACCTTGTCAGGAAGGATTCTTGCCTGGTAGGGAAGTATTTACATACAGAGAAAATGTTCTGTCTTCCATAAAAATCCAAGATTAAGCACAGTATCCCTTGCTGCCCTGCTAGGTATTGAGTTTCTATGTCCTGACTGGGCTCCTGGGTCCTAGAAGATCCAGGTTTAGAAAGAAAACCAAAGGACACTGGCCACATAGTAACTGTGAGTACAGAGAATAGGGAGGGGGTAGGGTTCCATCAAAAATAAGAAATTACTAGTTTATATAGGGTTTTCATATGGTGAAATAAAAAGATTTCTCCTTGATAGGTGAAGGGAATGGAAACTTTATCATGTGGAATAACTGGAAGTTTTAGATAGTTGTTCAACTACAGATGCTCACATGAATTACATTTGAGACTTAAACCAAAACTTAAATCCTGATTCAGCAAAACATTTACGGTTGTGCTGAAATATATTTCAATGCAGCAAGTACCTAAGTTTGTGCTTTCCCTTTGTATTTCTGGTTCTGAAAACTTACACATTTCCCAAACTGGTATCTATTTTTTAGGTTCTAATAATAGTTTAGGAACACTTCACTTTTTTAAATAGCTGAAATTCTAATTTACTTTGGAATGGCATTTTTTTCTCCTATCTTTACAGTTACCAAAATTTGAATGTGAGGAAATTTAGGCATAAGAATCTTTGTGCTTTTCCCCCAATATTGAACTGAAATTAAGACCAATTTGCTCTCTTCTATTATATGGTATAAAGGGAAGCTGAAGGGCAATAATGTAGCTGAAGAGGGTCAGGAAAGACAGTGAGGAGAGTGCTCAAAACCACCATCATATCACCTCTAGTTGGCCCAAATACAAATACATTGCAGTCTGTGCAATGTATCTTTTTTGCTATGGAGCACATTCTGTGTGAAAACTAGGAACCTGAATTTATTTTTCAGAATGGAACTTTGTAAATCCTTGGGATGCATATTCTGAAACACTGTCATTCCTAATGTACTTGTAAACTGAAGAAAAATACTGGTAAAATAAAATGACTGTTCAAGAAACAAAAGTATCCTTTTTTGTTTGATTTCCCTCAGTAGGGAATATTTTAAATGTCCTTTTCTTTTGTCAGCTTCGAGAGAGTGTGTGTGCGTGAGAGAGTGGGGATGGAAGACTGTAATTGAAAGAAGGGATGAAGAATATGGCCTTGCAGCTTGTATTTGGTATTGTTACAGAATGCATGTGCTGTTAATACTTTTCATGTAAAGTAAGCTAAAAGTATTGTGTTGAAATGATTATTCACTTACTGTGCTGACTTTAAGAATATTACCTGTGTGTTTGTCAAAATCTTTAGTCGTATGACTGGCTTTATTTCTTCTAAGAATTTTCATGGTTACTTTATTAAGTTGAAGTTACAGTATGCTTACAAAGTGTATGATTACATATGTGTATTGCAAATATACTCATTGCTGTATTGCTAGCCAGGTTCAGTTTAAATAACCTGTAGATGTGAATTTTTTTCAATGGAAGGCTTGTATAGAAAATTAATGCAATTACATTGCCCATTTAAAAAAAAAATTAAGACCTCCATTTTTTTTGTTAGAAACCATGTTAATCCATACAAGCTTGCATGTCCCTTTTGCCATTAAGGGCACTGTAAACATACATTTTAAGTGATCTGTTTTCTAATTGTGTGACCAAACAAAACTTGTTGGGTATTTCGAATTTGGTGCTCTTAAACCTAAAACTAGTGATTGCTGGTTAGATTAGTTGATAGAATAAATTCTTCTTCGAGAGATGTCCCTGTGGATGCTCCACTCTAGGTGTTGGTGCGTCCCTGCGCCTTCACTTGGTGACAACAACTAACTACTAGAACAGGTAATTGTAACAAAGTGAGGGATTTCCTAACGAGTCTGCTGAGCTCCGTCTCAG
The DNA here is from genome assembly GCF_013100865.1 of Trachemys scripta elegans. Lineage (NCBI taxonomy): Eukaryota > Metazoa > Chordata > Testudines > Emydidae > Trachemys > Trachemys scripta. The sequence continues at coordinate 97,105,037 of NC_048301.1, forward strand.
GCCGGGGACGGTAGAGAAGGAACTCCGAGTGAAGGCGCAGGGACGCACCAACACCGAGTGAAGGCGCAGGGACGCACCAACACCTAGAGTGGAGCACCCACAGGGACACTCATCTCAAAGAACGTCAGTTACTGCACAGGGTGAGTAACTTCCTCTTTTTGTTTGAAAGAAACTAATTCTTAACTGTCAAACTTTATTTAAACAAGTCCTCAAGCTCTTGAATTTTCTCACCCATTGTTGATGTAAAAATTACAAAGAGTGAGAATAAATTTCTTTATGCTATATGTGACTGATAATGAAAGAGAAGATCATAACATTGTGTCTTTTTGTCAAGTTGTGGGTCATTACCTTTTTCACCCTGATATAAGACGTACAAATGGATTGATAGAATAGAAATGTCTGCACTGCCTACATCTTTGTTCTTCTTATAGTAAAAATCAATGTGCAGCAGTCCAGCAGATGGCAGTAGGTTTTTTCTCTGTGGCAGGTGTTTGTGCTTTAGTATTAAAATATTTCATATAATTCCCTTTTATAGTAAATTAAATCAGGTTAGCTATCCAGTAACAATAACACAAAACCAATCAGTTTTTATATTCTTCAATTTTTATCTGTGGGCTGATTTTTTAATAATTTAAATTATATGAGTTACACTAACACAGAATTCTGGATAGATATCAAATGGTGTTTCCTAACATTTTCACCATGAGTGTTCATGTTGGCAGTTTTCCAGGAGCTGCAGGGCCAAACCTATTTAGCATATAAAAAACATAATATTTTTCAGTATTTGAATCTTCTCTGACAGCGAAATAGAAATTGCTTGTTCTTCTGTTGAAAAACCCAGAATTGATCAGCTTTTTCAGCTTCAGTTCTGAAAAAGAATTGCTATGGCCTTCATTTTACATCTCTGTAGCTACACATTAATTCTTGGTGCCTATTCCTTGTTTCAATGAGGACAATGGCAAAAATTCCATTGATTTCAATAGTAGCAGGATCATTGAAGTACAGAGATTTCCTTCTTTCCATTTATGGACATCCTGTACCAGAGATCACCACTAGTTTTCCATCTTGTCATTTCATATCAAGAATAAGACACTTCTGCAAGGTAAACAACAAAAGATGATCCTGGTCTTGTTTAAAAATGGGACAGATAGCAATTTTGTAGAAAGACTTTTTTTGTAAGTCCAAACGTGGCAATTATTAACCAGACAAACTATCTTGGAACACTGAGATAAAATAAATATTTTAAATAATCTGCAAGGTTATTCAAAGTATAACCAATTCTCAAAATACATCTTCATAAAATGAATGATCTGAAATTAGAGATGTGCAATGAGACTATCCTCTTCCTCCCAAAATCTTTTGGCTGCTCCACAAAATGACTGCACCGCACCTTAAAGGAGGGTGGGGGCATTGTCTGGCTTGCTGGGGAAAGGAGAATATTTCTTTAAGGGTGGGGGGTGAGAGAGAGGCATAGATGCTGCTGCAAAAGCAGAGTGGGTCAGTGTGGTGAGACTGACTCATCCCCCAGGGACCAGAAGGGATGGGAAGTTGATAAAGGGCAAGCCTGGCGGGAGAAGCCCCTTTTCCCTGGACCAAGTGAAGCAGCACCCACCTTCCCACCCAGGGCAAAATACCAAGTTTTGGTTGGGACCCTCTGTGGGTGTTGTGCTAGCCACTCCATTCTTGGGGAAGTGGGGGAGGAGAAGGAATTTTTCCCTTGCCACCAGATTGGCCAAGGTGGAGTGGAGTTTTCTTAGTCTTCACCACAACAGGTTTGAGGGGGAGACTTTGTTATGGTGACTAGGGAAGGGAGTTAGGCTAAGATGTCGCAACTCATTAGGTAAGTGTGGGGTGGACGTCTCGTACAGGTGCTCTGTAGGGAAGGATGCAGTGTTCTGATAAATAGGTATGGGACTTAAAGGAGGTGTTTTGTTAAAGGAGCAGAATGCGGGAGGGTGGTTTGGGGTGCCTATGACTGGCCTGGTAGGGAACCAACTCCCCTCTTCCTTTTTAGCCCACCTCAACCCTCACTTGGGCAGGGAGGAATGGTAAGGTCCCAGCAATGGGTTGACTAGGGACCAGAATGTAAAAAGTGGGGGCTGGTGGAAACTCTCAGGTAGATATTGAAATGATCATGGAGTTATCTGCACTGTACACTTTGATCTGCCGGGTAGTCCCAGACATCTAATAATAAAGTTGTAGCCTGATTAAACCATATCCAGTGTCTCCTGTCCTTCTTTCGGTATAGCTGGACAATAGTCTGTAGTCTTTTGAAGTCAGAAGGAGCAGTACCAGTATGCAGAGACTAAATAGCAACAAAGTTTTATATTTATATTGAAAATTAAAGTGGCTCTAGAAGAGTGGTTCTACTTGCTGGGTAGAGATTCCTAAAGAGAGCGAAACTGGCCCTGTAGTTTGCTATGAGAGTCCAAACTATTTTTAACTTTGAGAAGATCTGTAGGATTGCTAAAAGATGTTCCCAGGTGTTTTTACTGTGATAAATTATGTAAATATTTTCAGCCTTAGGTTCAGTCCTTATAGATTGAATCAAAGTAAATTCTACCAGTTGTGAAATTTTCCTTAGAAGTAGAAAAAAAATTGTTTTCCAATTAATGCATTTATAAAATTAACCCTTGAGGTTTAGTGGCATTGTTATTTACTGCTTGTTTAGAGAAGCCATACATTCTGAATTAAAGTAGCAAAATGGAAGTGACTGCATTCCTGCCAACTAAGAGAATTTGTACCTAGACTCCTTCCTTCTAGGACAGTGCTGATGAATACATTACCAGGGGGGTGATATCTGTATTTTTGAGGAACATGCCAGCAGTAGCATGCTGTTGTTTCATGCTGTTAGAGCTAAAGGAAGAAGCCTCCCCCCATTCATAATTAAGGAGATCTTGTGATATCTGCATAGAGGAATGTTAGGTCAGAGGCACAAAGAAAGCAATTAGACATGTTTGGAGGGGGGGTACTCAAAAACTGGAAAGACAGCGCATTTTCTACAGTTTATAGTATGTCAGATAATGAATTTGTCAAAGAATGTGAAGAATGCCACCAATGAAAGACTGCTTAGTGTTTTGTTATAATAGGCATGATCAAAACTAATCTTTGTGAATTAACAATACTTATTCTTTTACTGTATAGAGTCTTTTTTTAGTATGGCTACTTGTGAAATGTGCTGAGTAATTGGTTATGAGTTTATCTGAGTGATCTATTTCTTCACTAGAAATTCAGCATTCCATAGGTTAATAAGGCTTTTTTGCAAATCCCAGCTGGTTTCCTTGTGAAGAAATTCCTGTAGTTCCTGGATTCTCTAGGGAAAGTGGTGAACAACCCTGTGGTTTTCAACTGCAAAATGGATTGAAACTTTGTCTGCGATTATATGATCATTTTTGTTTGAATATGAAAAAGACTGCTAAAATTGCTTTAGTTACAATACATAGTAGTATTGCTGTATATAGATGTGTAGTAGTAAATCCACGCAAAAAACCCAAACTATTTTAACTAATGAGGAATTTTATCAGATCGTAAAAGCTCCATTTGGTATAGTCTGTCTTACTGTCTGTATCTACAGATATACACAGGGAACATTAATATGAAATACTGTCTTATTAAAATGTATGACAATGACCGCATGATTTGTTATAGCACAGTACATTCCAATGTTGTGCATATTTTTAATGATTTGTTTAAATACTTTGGCAAAGGGATGGCTTGGACTGCATACCTTTATATCACAGTCAAATGTACCTACAATAGTGGAAACTTATTTAAATAGAATTCCATATAAAATAAAAAAAGTTTTCTTTTATTTATTTTTCTGGTTTACAAAAATGTATCCACTTCTCATGTGTCTGGGTGCATGTATAGTTTAAAAACGCCACCAAATTAGTTAACCAGTGCTAATCGAACATGCATTATATTTCATCCCTCAAACCTAGAGTATATGTAATCCCAGTTAAATTCCTGCTTTAACCTATTCAGGTAAAAATCTGAGAAAACAGATGGGATTTACATTGTGCTCTGAAGGTCAACAAACTTTAGTCATGTAGGGGATGTGACTTCCAGTGTCTCCAGATAATTAAATCTAGGGTCTGTTGAACAACAGCTGGCTCTGTTACATTGGAAAGTGAGGAAGATCTGGTCTCTCAGATAACTAAGATCCAAATGGCATGCTGCCAAACTTTCAGAATCAAAACCAGCACATTGAATTACACCTGAGGACATGTAGGGGGAGTCAGTGCAGTCTTTGGATACTAGTGTAATGTGCTCCCTTTGGCTAGCCTCATTACGTGGGTGAGTTGCTATTTCCAGCAGCAGGTGTAGCCTCTACGTGGGCATCAGGTGTAATGCCATGTAGAATGTATTACAGGATTCTCATCTAGACATCATAAAACCAAGGATGACAATAGCAAGATACACATTCAAGAGAACAATTGAGCTAAATAAGGATGAAAAAGTTACTATCTAGCCACTCATAGATGTATGTGAGACCCTCAGAGCAGATACAGTCACCCATCACCAGTTACTGGGATCTCACTGAAAAGTATTAATTGAACCACATGTGATCCTATCCATTTCTGCCAGTTAGTTCAAGAAAACTTTGTGATCAGTGACATCAGACTTCTGATAGACTAGAAGGAGTCAAACATACCTACAATATGTGCATAATAGTGCAGTAATGAAGTATTTACCAGTTTTCAGTCTCTTTAAAGTGCTGTAGCATAATTTTTGTGAAAGACTAAAGCAGAGGATAAATGGCTAATTTGGTATCCTATTTATGCATATTGAATAGACTTAGGCCCTGCTCATGCAGGTGACTTCAGAGGATCTCTGTATGTGTTCAGGTGGTGTACCCATTTACAGTTTTAGGTTCAGGTCCTTACTTTTTTCTTTTAAACAGAAACCAGTTATTTATTAATTTTCATACAGTTTGACAGAACTACATTTTTGATACAAAAATAGCGAAACAGTTATTCTCCTTCATGGCAATGTGAGGGGATTTAAGTCAGTATTTTGGTACTTATGGGGAGGGATAGCTCAGTGGTTTGAGCATTGGCCTGCTAAACCTAGGGTTGCAAGTTCAATCCTTGAGGGGGCCATTTAGGGAACTGGGGCAAAATCTGTACTTGGTCCTGCTAGTGAAGGCAGGGGATTAGATTCAATGACCTTTCAAGGTCCCTGCCAGTTCTATGAGATAGGTATATCTCCATATATATTTATTTACTTTTTAATAATTACATCAGCAGAGTGTCTGTGCATATAGTGTTTTCTATAAAGCTGTTGGGATTTTCGTATAGGTAACTAAAAATAATGTGTTAGATTCTTTCAAAGATTCCATGCAATATATAATTTTTTTCTTTCTAAGCAATCTTGGTCCTTTAACATTCTAAAAAAGTTTTTGTAGGAATACTAGCCTTATTTATAAGAGATGCTTCTTTCTGTTAATTAACTGAAGTGTATCTGTTTTCAAGGGAACAAAAGAGACTGAAGGTGAAGAGGAGGAGTCTGGTTTAATTCAGCCTGCTGAAGTATTTGCTCCCAAAAGCCTGGTGTTGGTGTCCAGACTAGATTATCCAGAAATTTTCAGGGTAAAGAACTCCCAGATGCCATTTGTAATATGTGTCAGTGTACAAATCTGTTTTTAATGAGCAGCAGTGACAAGTAGTTTTGATTTAAAACATCTCCGCATTGGTTTGGGAATTTACCAGCACAAGTAGAATTAGACTGTACTAAATAAAAATCAATGTCTAGGAGACTGAATGCCCCTCTGGGTTAATGCAGTGCCCTTTTACTCAGAGGGCCTAGTTTTAAATCTACATAGACCACAAAATAAAGTCTTACTGATCTCAGCTAAAAGCCTAATGAAAAAAATCTTCATGACAAAACCACTCCTTATAGGTAAAATTAATCTCAACTGATACAATTTGTTTAAGAATATTAAGAATTAAATTTTAAGTATCAAGGATTATAGGTAGGAAGATAATTCATATACTATAAAGTGAGTGAATTAGTGACTCTTCCAGATCAATTTAAGATATATAAAGATTCTAAGGAATCTAAGATTTTTTTCAGTTGGTATTGTGACTGACCTGAAGTAAACAGAAAACTTAAATTTTTATCAGGCCTCTAGCACTTTCAGGTGTTTAAAAAAATTATTATATTAACTGAAGCAAAAATAGTTCAGCCTAGTAATGCAGGAATAATTCATTTAATAGTAAGTTGCTGCCGTAGTGTTGAAACTATTTGTAATTGGATAACTCCGAACAAATTGATGCATTTTTCAGAATTTTCAATATTTTCGCCAGCTAAAAATAGAAGGCAGCCAAAGTGCTATTACTGAGCAGTGTAATTTACTCTCTCCCTTCCTTCTCTAAGACTTACTGGGAACCAATATTGTATCATCTATTGCTAAACAAATAGCTTTATCAGTTTTGTCAAACATAATCAAAATTGAAGAGATGCAAAATAAAGATACTAATGCTAAAATGTCAATGCTGTTTATTTTAAAATATTCTGTTTTCTGAAATAACAGAAGTACAAACTGTAAATAGAGAAGACATACAAATGTGGATCACTGATCCTCAGAATAATATTGGGATTATAGAGGTAAAATTGTAGGCATCAATCCGGAATCAGATTCTATGAGCATGGATCCCTGCACTGACATGAATTCCCAATGATTTAGTGGTACTTTACATAAACATGGAGATTTATGGAAGGAGATCTCAGTGCCTGAGCAAGGGAACTCAGATTAAGCATTATATTTCTTTTTAAAATGTGGATACACACACTCTGTAGAGTTTGTGAAATCCAACAAGAATTCAGGGGGGTTGGTGTGACATTTCTTCAAATGAATGAATTCTTTTGCAGAAAATTACTTTTTCTCCTTTTGGAATGTACTTTACCATATTAAGATTGTCCTAGGACATGTTTATTTTAAAGTTACTGTATATTTGTCAGCAATTATCACCACATAACAATTTTATATATGTATTATTCAACTTTTTAGGCTTGCCTTGGCTTGATCTACACTGTGCATGTGGACAGCCTGAATGTGTCCTTGGAGAGTCTCATTGCAAATCTCTGTTCATGCCTTGTCCCTGCGGCTGGAGGCTCTCAGGTAAGTGGAAAAAAGTATTTTTCCAGTTAATTTAATTTATGAAGAAAACAAAAAATAAATTCTTTAAATATTTTCATTGAAAAAAAGGATCATAGTTCAGCTGAGTGTTGTCCCTGTAGCCAGCCTTCTAAAGACAGCAAAAATTCCATTCCAGGTTAAGGTCAAAGGGTTAATTTTGTTACTGGATTTGCCTTTTACAAGGCAGAGTAACAAATCAAGCAGTTTGTTATGAGTTCAACTTTTTTTTAATACTATGTGTTCAGAAATAATTTTGTTTTATGCATTTTTTCTTGGGGGCTCTGTTATGTGCCCTCCTTTTTCATTCACTTTGTGTATGTGTGATGGTATAGTTCAAGATTCCGTTGCCCCTTTAAGACAATTTCTACTTCAGTGCTAATTGTTTCTGACTCTCATTTTTATGACGCACAAACATGATTATGAAGTAACAATATATTTATTCAGATTTCTGAAATGCAACTGAAGGTGTCCAAAATACTCCAAAAACTAAAAATTACAGAATAAGCAAAGGGATGTCCATAAGTATATCTACCTCATCCTCTGCAGTCTTAACGAAGAGAGAAAAAAGTTATTTTCAATACAGATGTTGTCCAAACTGCAGGAATGTAATATGTGGTGATGCTCTAAGACAAAAGTATAAAATAACAATTATTTAATGAAAAAGTAAATTATTTATTCTTACATGTAGTTAAAATAGGAATAGCATATTATGCCAAGATAATGAGTGCCACCAATCTCTCTCTGTGAATGCACAATGCTACAGAATTATCAAAGTTAACTGGAAGAATAAATAAATCTTCTTGTGAATTGAACTACAAGTAACTCCTATGCTGATTAATGTAATTGGTGAGTAATATATTAGAGCTGGAAGTCAGGTTGCCATGAAGATTATAGATTCTTGATAACTGACATTCTCAGGCCTGGTTATCTACAGTATCTACTAACTGAAAAATTTCTCATCATTTTTATAGAAATGTGATCTGTGCACTATAAGCTAAACAGAGTAGTGGATAGTCCATTTTTCTAGTTCTAGTTTCATCAAGGATAATTGGGAAGATTTCTTTCAGGGTTTTTGGACGTTTCTAAATGAGGAAAAATTGCACTCTAAAATTTTAACTATTTTAGAGCTTCTTCAGGACCTAAAATTCTCTTGATGTTATACTAATTTCCTATAGATCTAACATAACCTCATTCAGTAATATTTATTATATTCACTATAGTATCTGAAACTATTGACAAAATTACAAAAAGCTAACAAGCACTGAAAGGTCTGATTCAAATAAAGTAACTTTGATCTATTTTTGTTTTTTTTTTTAGCAACACATCTTTAAGATTTTTTTCTTCCCTTCTTTCATATTTATTCATTGTCACCGGGTCTCCCTTCAACATCATCGGCTAGTTTAGTAGGTATTTCTAGGGAGATAGTCTTGTTGGAAAGCTGAAATGGTTCTTAAATTTTGTCCTGAAAATGGTGAGACTTATGGTCATTCTAATTATCTCTAATCTTCAGCATATGCTACTTATCAAGAGTGGAAACAGAGACCTTGGGGATGGGAACTAGATGGCATAAACCATAAACTTTTCATCTCTGCAGATGGACACTTTCCACCACACAACTTGGATTGATGGGCAGTCTGCCAAAGAGTCACAGGTTTGCAGTAGGAAGTCAAAATTCATATGCATCACCAGTACAGTGTGGAGGAGTTTACAGCTGATCCTGGCTGTACTGGTCCTGTTTCAGCTAGTGCTTTTAGTCCTTAACCTTTCATCAGCACCAAAATCACTCTCACAAAATAAAATCTAGAAAGAAAAAAAATAGCTTCAAATATTGATGTTACATTTCTCTAATATGCAGAAATGGGGAGCATTTTTGAACATTGGAGAAGCTATAATCTACATATGTGTTCCTTGGGTGAGAATCCAGGTCTTTGTTCAGTAGATTAAATAGTGAGACATCCCTGAAAATTAGATAATAAAACTGTAATATCAAATTGCTAAATTGAATTTAGAATGCACGATCTATACACTTTGTGTCTCTGCTCTCCTATGGGCCCTCAGTTTCCTGGAAGAAACCCTGCAGACTCCCAGCTCTTTCCCGTTTTGATTCCATGCTCCACTTTGTAGGCATCATCTATTAAATAGGAATTTCATCAGTCTGCCAGTGCCACTTCTTAATCAGATGAAAGGGTCACTGTTGATGTAAGATCCTCCCTTCTCCTTTAATTCAAAACAGTAGAGATCTGTGCTTCCACAGCATTCTGCCCTTTCTTGGTAGGGACAAGTGACTACGCTAAGGAATTCTCATGGAGCCTAAGTTCTAACATGACAATGCAGACAACTACTGCTATCTAGGTTGCTGGGGCTAACCCATGAGTTGCCTATTTATTTTATTTTACTGTGGGTTTTTTTATTATTGCAGTGGGAGAAAAAGGTTTGGGAGACTATTAGATACTTGCCTTAGTTTAAAGGGGAAAGGACATAAATTCAGTGTCTTTTCCTCATACCTGTTCACAGCCCTTTTAACATTGGCTCAAACAGAAAACTACAAACAATATCTGTGAGGATTTCCCCACCACCAGCAATGCCATACAGATTAATTTCGCTTAGTTTTCTTTCTTCATGCCTAGAAACCCTTGTGCCTTCCTTTCAGATATATTAATCTAACGTGTTCTTTGACTGGTTCACACCTGTATTCTACTTAGGTGTGTTCATGTCCAGCACAAGCAGAGCTGGAAAGTTTTCCATGCAGTACACAGTGAGGCAGTACACATGCTGCATGCTTCCTTATGGCCCGTGCTGAGGCTATTTAAGGGTGGCAGCGCCCCAACTCTCCTCACTTTATTCTCACCACCTGGGCCTGAGTCAGAGGTCTCTGTGTGGTGTACCTCATGCAGTTAGCAATTTTTCCCATATGTGCTTTTGTTTTTAGTTTTCTGAAGTTAGTTGTAGTTTAACAGTAGTAGCTAGCAGTTAGCAATAGTTTAGATAGTTTTAGTAGATTAGGATAGAGTCTGGAGACATGACACCACCAGGCTTCAAACATTGTTCCTAGTGTGGGTTAGATTTCCCAAATAGTTATCCCCACACATGCTACCTCTTATGCCTCCGTGAGGGGCACATCAAAGAGAAATGTGGTATTTGTCATTTGTCATTCTTTTAAAAAGAGAATACAAATATCTAGAGACTTATGCCTCAAACAGCACCTTACGGAACAGATGTTTTTCCCAATCCTCCAGCCCCAGAGCTGGGCTCTGAGGTAACCACAGTCTCAGACAGGTTTCTGAACTCACTGTTCTCAACAGATGAGAAGAGGTCGATCCTCCTATAGAGAGCCACTATGAATAAGAACCCATAAAACAAACAGGAGACATTCCAAGTCCAAAAAGGACTGCAGACTTCTCTGGGACTTGTCTGGAGCACAGTGTAGAGTCGGGCCTTCATCCTATCTCTCCCTGGTATGAAGATGAGATTGTATTGCTATTGTGCTATCGACTTCAGCACCACGGCAGGGTGTACATTGAGTCCAGTGCCAACAGCACGGGTCCTTTCGGACCCATCAATGCTGCAGGCTTTTAAAGCAGTGTCTGACCTCCTTAGCATTTCTGTCCCAATGGCACAAGACTCTTTAACTGAAGATATACCCTCATCCATTCTGGATGGAATGGAATACAGTGACTGTACCAGTACTGGTTTTGATTCAGAGAGGCAGTAAAGATGCTCCCCTGACACTGACTTCAGTATTGCTCTCTATCAGATTGGTATAATCTTTGACTTTGAAATCTGTGTCAATGGTTTATCATGCACCTCAAGTTTCGGCACCAAATTATTCATCTGTTATGACACTGGCACCACCTGAAAGGCTCCTTCCTGGCACCAAAATTTTAGAGGGGCCCTTTAACATATCGGGGTGCACCTTGGATTCTGACCACTGTACCAACCTTGGTACCGATGTTGCTGACTTCCCTCTGGGCTGTTGACTCATTAGGGTACCTGATAGCCCCTCCAGGCATGGCTTCTCCACTACCTCCTTTTTTTCCCTCCAATTCTGACTCAGAATCATGCTCCTCTTCGCCTTCCCCTCCTAGGTGAAAATTGAAAAGAGCCTCTGACATGTTTGTGGAAGGGGAGCATCAGTACTGAGAGCAGAACCACTTTAGTACTGGGAACAGGCTGCTTTGGCTGAGTCCATACTGGCTTCCAATTCCATACCCACTGCATCTGTGGACCTATTGGCACTCCTGGGGAGTTCCTTGACTGTAGACCTGTTCCAGAGGAAAGTCCCCACCACTAAGCCACCCTGAAGTGCTGCTAGTTTCACAGCAGAACTCATAGGCATCTTCTACTGAGCCACCACAACATCACCCTGAACCTGTGGACCAGGTTTCAGTTGTGTCGCAGAAAGAGCCCATTCCTCCTGTACCATTGTTGTCGTCTTTGTCTGAGGACTCTTTGGAACCGGATGATTTTAAGTTGTACCAGGATCTTTTAAGGAAGATGGCAGCAGCATTTGGCATTCAGGCTGAATGTGTCCAGGAGAGCATGCATAACCTTCTGGACATCTTGCAATCATTAGCCCCTGGGAGGGTTGCTCTTCCAGTGAACAAAGCACTTTTGGCACCCACTAAAACTCTGTGGAATACGCTGGCTTCCACAACTCCCACTGCTAAGCATACAGAAAAACACTATCATGTTTCCATGCATAGCTGTGAGTGTTTCTGTTCCCACCCAGCTCCCAACTCCCTTGTGGTCACTGCTGCCAATGAAAGATCTCATTAGGGTAGGTACAGATCTACACCCAAGAGAAAAGAGTTTAAAAAACTTGATGTGTTTGGGAGAAAGATTTATTTGATTTTTGTCATTACAGATGTACATAGCTATTCAGGAAGTGCTCCTGTTGCAATATGACTTTCTTAATTGGGATTTGTCAAAATTAATTGATGAGCTCCTTGAGGACACATGAGCTGAGTTGAAATGTCACTGCAGTCAGCAGTCGTCAATGTCGTAGATGCTTCCTCCAGAGGTATAACATCTGCAATAACAATGAGAAGAGTCTCATTGCAAAACTCAGGTATAGTCCCAGATATTCAGTGGGCTATACAGGACCTGTCTTTTAATGGTCACTGTCTCTTTCCCAGCAGTGCAAGTAGGGTGGTACGGTCCAATACACCGTACCAGGAAAATATTTATAGCTGGTATGGCATACTGGAAAGAGGAGCAGCAGAATGTGGGGCTGCTGGGTGGCTCCTCCGGCACAGCTGTATTGCCCCCAGCCCTTCCACGTAGGGTCTCCTCCATCTGTACCGCAGCCCCGCCGGGGGACAGAGCTGGGGGTGGTACAGCCGCAGTGGAGGAGCTATGGGCGTGGGGCCACCTGGTGGCCCCATGTTCTGCTCTTTTCCCCGCTGCCCCTTCCAGTGGGGAAGGGAGCAGAACCCCCAGTCCCACCTCCTGCTCTTCCTTGTAGCTGTGTCTCCTCTGGCTCCCAGCAGCAGCACTGCTGGGGGTGGGGCTGGAGGCGCTACAGCCACTGGAGGAGCTGCCGGCATTCTGCTCCTTTACCCGCTGCGGTTCCCGGGAGAGCCCTGAACTGCAGGGGGGAAAGGAGCATAATGTGGGGCCACTGGGCAGCCCCACGCTGGCAGCTTCTCCGGCATGGCTGCTGTACTGTCCCCAGCCCTGTCCTCTGGCGGAGCTGGCTGCTGTACAGATGGAGAAGACCCTGCGTAGAAGGCCTGGGGTGGTAGAGCGGCCCCAAATTCTGCTCCTTTTACCACTGTGGTCCGAAGGCGCAGTGAGAGGAGGACAGAGCCGCCCCCCCCCCAGGTAAGGGGAGTGGATCATGGGGAGGGGATGGGGAGAGCGTGGGGGCCCCAGGCTGAGGGTGGGTAGGGAGGGGTCACGTGAGGAGGTCACATCCCCCCAGTGCCCCGCCCAATACCGGTAAGAAATGGATTCTACTTGCACCACTGGTCTTTTCCCATAAGACTGATGACACCCCGCCGTTATTAAAAGACTGCCAGTGCTGTGTTAGGAGTCTATGCTCCAGTCACTGAAACATGACGGTACATACCACAGCAACAACAGCAGTACAGACAGTATTCTACAGGCAACCCACTTACCCTTCTAGACAATATGACTTCTCAGAGGAGGAGGCTTTCCGGTTTGAGGTCCAACTAACCTTCTCATTGTCATTTGTTGCTAGGGAAACAGCCTATTTGACATCTCCCTCGAGGACAGCAATCCAGTTTTGAATGATCTACCAGTCATGTCCCCTTCATATGGAGACAGATTGTCCTGCTTTCTTAGTGCTTGGAACACTATAACCACCGACAAAGGGGTGCTAAGCATGGTGACTCTGGGATATTCTGTCCAATTGATATCTATCCCCCATATTTTTTCAGGGACCAATCTCACAACTCTCTGCTCCTCTAAGAAGTTGAGTCTCTTCTTGCATCAGGGCCCATAGAGGTAGTTCCCCTACAACATAGTGGCAAGAGGTTTTACCCCAAAGGAAAAGGGGGTTGGAGACCCATTCTGGACCTTTGTAATCTCAACAAGTTTATTTGGTATGTGAAGTTCTGCATGGTTTCCCTGGGATAACTCCTTCCCTCACGAGATCGCAATGACTAGTATGCTGACCTCAATCTTCATGACACCTACTTTCATGTGGCAGTGCTACCAAGCCACAGGAAGATCCTGATATTTGTTGATGGTAGTCATCATTATCAGTAAAGGGTGCTTCCCTGTGGACTGTTGTCAGCCCCTTGCATATTTTCCAAGTTCATGGCAGTAGTGACCACCCATTTGAGGAGAAAAGGGATTCATATCTTCCCTTTACCTGGAAGAATAGTTAGTTCAGGGCAGATCTGAAAGCCAAGTTCTCCATCGTGTCCATGTCACTTGTCTTTTTGATTGTCTCAGCCTCAGGATGAACAGAGAAAAATCCATGGTACTTCCAACACATGAATAACGTTCACTGGGACCCTACTCAATTCTACAAAATTGATGGCCTTTCTCCCTGCAGAGATTTCAAGTAATTTGCCAAATCTGCTTGTACCTCAAAGCCCACCCCACAATTATGATTCAGATATGTTTGAGACTCTTGGGCCACTTATGTACTCCTGTATGAAAAGCTATGCCTTCACACTCTTCAAGGTAGGGTAAAGTCTATCCAGCGACCAAATTTCCACCCATTGAATAGATGGGCCAGAGTTCTCCCAAGGATACTGAGGTCCCTGGATTGGTGGATGGGTCAGAACAATGTATGCAGAGGTGTTCCCCTTTGCTCATCTACCTCCAATAATGACCATCGTTACAGATGCTTTGAAATCAGGTTTGGGGGACACATTTAGGGTCTTTGTGAGCCCAAGAGGTATGGACTGAGCAAGAGGTGTCGCTGCATATCAACATGCACGAGCTCGAAGAAATTTTCAATGTCATTGGTTATTCTTTTCCCACATCAGAGGCCTTTCAGTTCAGATTCTCACAGACAATATGTTTGTGATATATTATGTGAACAGGCAAGGGAGAACGTGGCTCAACCAACTCTGTCGAGAGGTGATGAACCTGTGATACTTTTGCATCACACCAGTGGCTGCTCACTTACAGTCAGTATTCTTTAATCCAATGTTGGGCAGATTTTTCAAAGGTGTTATTCCTCTCTGTCCCCCTACAAAGAATGCTGTTACTATGTGGGGCTTAAATACAGTGCTAGCAGCTCTTATGGGCCCCCCATCTGAGCCGCTAGCTAATTGCTCTCTAGCTCAACTTCCTCAGAAAATAGCTTTTTTCAATGTGAGCCAGAAAAGTGGGAGAATTTCTTTACTGGATGGCGGGCCCTCCATTTACAGAGTTCTTTAAAGATAAGGTGACTTAAGACCACATCCAAAGTTTTTGACCAAAGTTGTATTATGACTTTCATCTAGAACAAATTATATACTTATCTGTATCTTTTTAGAAGCCGCACTCCAGCAAGGATGAACAGTGTCTTCATACATTAGATGTGTGAAGAGCACTGACATTCTGTTTAGATAGAATGAAGCCATTTCAAGCATCTCTCCTTGCCTTTTTGTTTCTTATTATGATAGAATGAAAGGTCAGGCAGTTTCAGCGCAGACTATCTCTAGATGGATTACAGCATGCATTACAACAGCCTACAGGGCAGCAAACCTTTCCCACACTAGAAAGACTTCTTGCTCATACCACAAGAGCACAAGCTATCTCTGTGGCCATCTTACAAGACATATCTATTCTGGACATAAATGCTGTTGCGTGGGCCTTTACTCAGCATCATGCTATCACAACTGCTTCCAGATCTGATGCAAACTTTGGAAAAACAATCTTGCAGTTGCTATTCAAATAGACTTCATTCCTCACCTCCTACCTGAACTGCTTGGGAGTCACCTGAGTGGAATACAGATGTGAAGAAGAAAAACCTATTCTGTAACTGTTCTTCAAGGTGTTGTTTATACGTGTATTCCTTGACTCCCTTTCTGTCCCCACTGCACTGGAGTCTTGAGCCATATATTCTGGTACAAAAGAACTCTGTAAGGCTGAGGTGGTGCAGCCCTTAAATAGCCTTATAAGGGGCTACGAGGAAGTGTGCAGCGCATGTGACGCCCTGACAGGTACTGCTATGGAAACCCTCTGGCTCCAGGTCACAGGAGCGTGCACACACACCTGAATGGAATATACATGTGAACCACACTTAGACGAACAGTTACAGAATAGGTAAGTAACCATTTTTTTCTCTTCTTCAGATAGGTAAAAGGACAATCTCTTTGAAGTAAAAATATCAAATTAGAAACCAGTGGAAATATAATTAGGTTCACATTGTAAATTCTCAGGAAATTATCCATCACAAGAATTCTCCTCTTGATTTTATGTACAATAATATGGTTCAACCAGACTTTTGGATTTACTGTAGAGTTCTCTAATATTTTTAAACACAAGTACAAAACAAGGAGAATTCAGGTGTATATGGTTGACTCTCCACCAGTTTGCTTTGAAGAAAATCAAATATCTTTCCCACTATCTACAGAGTCTCACTAAACTTTATTGTAGGGCTATTGAAGTCTCTAGAAAAGTGGACTTAGCTGTACAACAGATTTTAACTCTTGTATTATTAGATTTAACAAAGTAGCATTGCACCTCAGCTGTAAATTAAAAAGCCAACTAGGTTAACATAATAATTTTGTATGAGAGCTGGTGATATGTTATGAATGCAGGCTGTCTTTAGTTAGGAAAATGAAAGCTACCAGTAAGTGAAAGCTGTGCTAAGCTTTTGAGGACAGAATTATGTCTTTACTCCACTTTGCCATATTTATTTTTCTAGGCTTTAAATATTGTAGACCGAAAAATAGGTAGAATTCCAGCAATAAATTACTTTGCATACCAACAGAATAATTGTTACAAATATTAACAGAACAGCAGATAATGTATTTCAGATGTATTTTATCTGGGGTCTGATATAAACAGCTTGATATTGTGAGGTCTTTTATTATGACTTCTGACATACGCTAACATTTCAGAAGTTCAGGTGTAAGCATTGCTGTACTAGTTGAACTTTGAATGACACCCATGACTGATTTTTTTCTGTAGGAAGGATGTTGGGCATAAGCTATGCCATATTGTGGCACCAATTTTTGTTGTACAGTGGTTGTATCAAAATTGCAGAGAAGATGAATAGTATGAATGATATGAAAGAAGAATTACTCACTGTGATTAATAGTCATTAAGATTAGCAAGGTCATCTTTTTCTATTTTTTTTTCTTATTTAAGCTACTGAAGAAAATTAATCACAGTTTTAAAACACACTCATAAATAAAATATTTGGTAGCAGACCTTAAACAGTTTCTGTAACAGATGATGATAAAGTAGTCTGCTATTATAGCCTTCCTTATTTTATAACTTCCACAAACTTCATGACCTGGTAATCCCAGTCTCAAAGTTATTTCACTTCTTTGTTATTAACCAAACATCTTATTCTGTTGTCAGTGCTTTCTTTAACCATTTTTACTCTGTTCTTTGCAGTTTTTTAATGTTTTTCATGGTGTTGCATATCTTCATGGAAACCAATTGGTAACTATTCGAACAGTTCAATTCAGGTGTTTCTTAAGGGAGGAAGTTGTCACATTCAAACTGTCATTCCATTGTCCTTATTTTACTTTTCCATCTTTTCCAGACATCTTTTTGTTAAATGATGTACCAAAACTATTTTTAATAAAATGAAGTGTATTAACATGAAAAATGTAAGGATTTTTTTTAGTTTAAATAATGCTGAAAGAATTACATCCGGGGATACAGTTAGTTATAATTGCTAATAATCATCATCATTCTTGAATGAAGAGATTAATGCTGGTCAGATGCTAGTATTGTTGAGTAGTACTTCTTCTGGAGATGCTTCTGACGTAACTGCTGTCCCATTAAAGTCACTGCTAACCTGTGCAGAGGACACTGATTTCCAACATAGATTTAAACTTCAGTATGTAATAGAAATAATAATGTCTTCGAGATTGAAATATGTAAATAACAATATAACATTTTACACTGTGTGCTTGGTGTGAATAAGAGATTAAATATGTATAGTAAATATGTAAAATATGTACAAAAGAGATTAAAGTATGTATTGAAATATCTCTATCTACAGAAATTGTTTTCATTGGGAGCAGGAGACAGACAGCTGATACAAACCCCTTTACATGATAGCCTTCCTGTTACCAGTACCAGTGTGGCTCTTCTTTTTCAACAATTGGGTAAGTCTGTTCTTAGTTTCTTATGGTATTTTACAAAATGTTATAGAATGAGATATTCTCATTGAATTTAGTCATGTTACGTCAGGGATCAAAAAAGGCTGCATTAATGCTTGGATAGTGATTATTTGTTTTGAATGAAATAGCTATAATGCTTTTGTTACGTTTATATCTGACTTGGGTGACCAGATAGCAAGTGTGAAAAATCGGGGTCAGGGGTCAGGGGTAATAGGCGCCTATATAAGACAAAGCCCCAAATATCAGGACTGTCCCTAAAAATCGAGACATCTGGTCACCCTAATCTGACTATATAAACTTCCTTTCTCCACATCCCATTCTTGGAATTTTTCTCTGGCATTATGCAATATTTGCAAGCCTGTTGTAGATGGAGTTAAACCTGGCTGTGTTTCATTACACCTGCATCATATAAAGAATTTCCTCCCTGGCCACCATAGTAGCCCTCTACATATCCAAGGAGGATAATTTTGAAACTAGCATAACTTAAAATGACACATCGCACTCCCATCAAAAAGTTTAGTGGACTCCATAGTACTTGCTGCTAATATCTCTCTAACTTATTACAGTAGTAATCGCAAAGAACCGCTGGCCCATTCTCTTTATTTTGGTTCCAAATAGAATGACAAAGACCACTGCATCTTTAACTATAATCCCACTTCACCCAGTAGGCCACTCCTGACTCTGACCATTTTGCTTCCTCTGCCTTCGTTACTGAAATATGAACTGCAAAACTCCTACCTAAATTTGGTGTGGGTTTGGGAGCTGGAAGGAATCAGTAAATCTGCTCTCTAAATTTCTGAGCCTCTGGGCAAGTATTCAACAATAAAAGGGTCTAGGGATACATGTGGGGAGAGAGGCAACAACATAAACGTAGAATGAAAATAGAAAGATTTTTACTGTGAACTTGGGGAAATCAGCCTGAGACACTTTCCCACTTTGGGATATACCACTGAAAAGAAAAAATATGTGTAGGGATAGTCAAAGCGAGAGCTTTAAGGGAAATCTACCTGTACAAAAAGCATTAACTACTAACCCTGGAAAAAAAAAAAAACACTACAGGATTCTGTATCTATCCAGTACTCAACTCCATTAAAATGTGTTGATTAATACTAACAAATTGAAGATACAGGGTTCTATTCTATTATTTGTGAAGGAAGAATGTTCCGTTTCAGAGTCTGATTAGCATTCTGCCTCATATGTAGGTGCAGATTAAGAATTGGGACAACTGCAGAATTATGCATGAGATTTTGTTGCTGAACTTTCAACTCGAGGAGATTGTTCTCACCTTATAAATCAATATGTGAAAAAATGTTTTCCATTCCCATTAATTGTCCTGAGATGTTTGAGGATAAAGTTCAGTATGCTTTGGTTGGGGTAGGGCTAGTAAGAATAATAGCACTTGATATTCTAAGGATAGTGATAATAGACAAATTAGTGTACACTAAAGAATTGTAAGCAGATTCTTTGTAATGGGAACCAAATTTACAGAAAATATTGAAATTACTCTGTCATAGCCGATTCGCCGTTCTGCTTCTGTTACAGATTGTTTTCAAATGTTAAAATAAACCTTACTTATTCAGGAATGAAAGACTGGAATAATATGACACAAGTTCTCAGCCAGCATGAATGCTTCCAAAGCCACAGAAAATGCATGTAAGTGGTTGGAGTTGGAAAACTGGCTATGCTCAGATCACAGTATTGTCAAAGAGAACCAAAAATGACTGTTATATGAAGCCATATTCTAAAGTGTTTGGCAAGACTCTTTGCAATGGTTCAGTTTTGCCGAATGAAACCTCTTTTTTTTTTTATGCTTCCCTGGTTAAATTATTGCAGCAAAACAAGCTTGGCAACTTTCTTCACCTAGTTCATCGAACTTCACACATGACCTTGTAATTTAAGAGCACCAGAAATTCACTAGTTATTATGAGATTTCAAACAATTATGCTGGGTAAAACATTCAGAAGGAATGTATAGAGCTTATGTCACAGAAAGTGAAATACAAAATATTGGCATTGATACATATATTTCTACCCGCTGTTGAATAATATTAAATTTTATCCCTTTCCTTCAGAAGGAGTAATTGTTAACTACAATTTGTTGACACTGGAGCGCTGGTCTAAATTCCAAACCATATTCTGGATGACCTCTATATCAAGGACATCACTCATTACTGATGTTATTGGGCAGTTCTGTCAGCTTTGAATCCCTTTAAGATGACTATGGACAGTGTTCAGGCAATGGTTCAAACGTACTACAGCAAAATAATGGACTGCTATATGCCACTCTTAAGTTTCCAATAAGGGGTATAACAAGGTGTGGTGTATGTAAAGAAACAATAGCATTCACATATAAGCATGACAGTTTATCACCTCAGCATCCAAAGACAAGGTATTGTATAGAATGTTACAGTGACTCAGTTCTGAACAAGCGCAGGGTAGTATGCACTGATCAAATGGGCCATTTGAAGTTTCACTGTAATATCTGTGGACTTAGAAGTGGTGGAAAGGAAGACTTGTTACAGAAATGCAGAGATCTTGGACCTGTAGTGTCTTAGGATGATTCCCCTGACATTGACTGAGACTGTTGAAAAACTGACTGGATTTGCTTTAATCTCCATTGAAAATTGCATAGCTGATGAATTTGACTATAGCAAGATCATCAAGAACTTCAGGCCAAATTCTTACTCTGTTTGTGTGAATAGGTGGGAGCAAAAAGTTGTGGATATGAGCATACGGCTATGAAAACCCCTAGGAACAGTAGACAGTGCAGGGATGAGCCTGAAGAGCATGTCCACCCTCTGAATTATAGTCCCCTACTCACCCTCAGCGTATTCCTTTCTTCAGATCCATAGAGAGTCTCAGTTTAAATTTCTGTTACTCAAGTTACTGTTGAGTGATCCCCAGGTGTGAGGGTTGAGAGCACTGCAGATGTGTGGCACTCCTGCCAGGGGACCCTATTGCCACAGGGGCACCCTTTTGCCATAGAGGGTGCAGAGAGCATGATGGGACACACAATGCCACCAGCAGCTTCCCAAAATTTCTCTAGTTTGCCAGTTCCACATGGAGAACCTTACCCATTAGATAGCAATCAGTTGGAAACAAGCTGTAAATGTGAAGAACTTGGAGTCCCTTGCACAAGAAGAGCCCCTATAAAGAAAAAATTGGCCTTTTGCCAGCAGGAAAAGTAAAAAGAATTTCTTATAACTTCTCAAAAGTTACAGTATTTCAGTTCTTCTTGGAAGAACATGTTGAAGCTTTTGTCACAGCTAGGGACATCTTTTTTTATACTGAAATACTATCACACCTAGCTAGAGCCAGAAGGTTTAGAAGTGTGAAACAGTAACAAATAGTACTAAAAAGAAAAATCTTTTTTTTTAAATATTAAAAAACCCTCATTTCTGATATGGTTTATTTTGGCAAAGGTTTGGGTAGTAGGTTCTTATTTTATCTCTAGTTTAAAATCTCAAGTTATGTGTAGAGTATGAAGTTATGTGCTTGTAGTACCATGGTCCAAATTTAAAATTCATCATTTTCCAACAAGTTACCACACAATGGCATCTGTGATTACTGCCATTTTCCATGATAATTGATCTACAGTAACTGTTGTAAATTTACTGTCCACTTATAAAGCATAGTATAGCAAGGCTGTTTACTTGTATGTGAGAAATTGATATTATATAAGCCACAATAAATAATGGATTCAGAGATATTAATGATGGAAAAAAACTGCAAGATTATTTCCTACAGAATTTCTAATACTTTGTCCAGTCTAATTTTAAAAGTCCCATTCAATACGTAGTTTCCATCTCTTGCTCTTCCTTTCCATTCTTAGGCCTGGTGTACACTGGGAGGGGGATCGATCTAAGTTATGCAACTTCAGCTAAGTGAATAGCGTAGCTGAAGTTGACATACTTAGATCTACTTACTGCAGTGAAGTCGATGGCTGATGCTTTCCCGTCGACTCTGCCTGCACTTCCCGCCCTGGTGGAGTACTGGAGTCAACAGGAGAGTGCTCAGCGGTCAATTTATCGCATCTAGACTAGATGTGATAAATCAACCCCCATTGAATCGATCACTGCCCGTCGATCCAATGGGTAATGTAGACAAGCCCTTAGGTGTTACCAAGGACAGAGCGCTGTCTTTTTAAGAGAGCTGCTCCTACTGTTACCTGCTTTAGGGCGAGAGGAGAAGTAGACAATGAGGCAGAAGGTTGAAGAAGCTGCAGATAGATTCCCTAGCAGTGGCTGCAGTCTGTGGAAGAAAAAAGTTTACTTTTTCCTCCCCTCCTGTCTCAGCCCAACACCCTTTTCCCAAAGCGCAATGATATCCACCCTGTCTCTGTATAAACAACAAGGAATCTGGTGGCACCTTAAAGACTATCAGATTTATTTGGGCATAAGCTTTTGTAGGTAAAAAACCTCACCCACGAAAGCTTATGCCCAAATAAATGTTAGTCTTTAAGGTGCCACTGGACTCCTTGTTGTTTTTGTGGATACAGACTAACACGGCTACCCCCTGATACCAGTCTTTGTATGTTACTCTGGCTCTCAGCTGAGGCCTCTCCCAATTTGCTGGTCTCTAAGCATCAGAAGGGTTGTGGTGGGAGATAGTCATGCTTTACATCATGTGAAGATGCACATTTTTTCTATATTTCTGAGATCATGTGGCATATTACTTTTTCTAAAATGAGGGAAACTTGTCCATTCAAATGTTAGTTGTGTCTCTCATCGTAAGAACTGTTATCTTGTTTTTATGGCCAAGGGAAAGATCTATATTTCTGATGCCATTTTTACAGTAATAATCTGTTTATACTAACATTAACTTTCAATTCTTGATTATTTTAATAAAACCCAGATGTTAATATGATAGCTATGTTTGTTTATTCACAATTAATGTGAATGATAAAAGGGCACTGGAAAAAATTAAACGTTTCCATAAATTCTCTCCTTCATGCTCCATTCTTATGCAGTCTGATGAAGAGTTAAGGCAGAGAAAGGGTTATTCAGGAAAAGGGAACGTTTTTACTTAGCTCATCCTTCAGTGCCACTATTTTTCTAAGCTGAAATCTAATCCTCTCCTTGAGTACATAGTTGAGCTTGGCTGAAGACTTTTGTGCAGCTGGTAACAGTGCTCATAGAAAGAACAGGAGTACTTGTGGCACCTAAGAGACTAACAAATTTATTAGAGCATAAGCTTTCGTGGGCTACAGCCCACTTCTTCGGATGCATATAGAGTGGAACATATATTGAGGAGATATATATACACATACAGAGGGCATGAACAGGTGGGAGTTGTCTTACCAACTCTGAGAGGCCAATTAAGTAAGAGAGAAAAAAAAAAACTTTTGAAGTGATAATCAAGATAGCCCAGTACAGACAGTTTGATAAGAAGTGTGAGAATACTTACAAGGCGAGATAGATTCAATGTTTGTAATGGCTCAGCCATTCCCAGTCCTTATTCAATCCTGAGTTGATTATATCTAGTTTGCATATCAATTCCAGCTCAGCAGTCTCTCGTTGGAGTCTGTTTTTGAAGTTTTTCTGTTGTAAGATAGCCACCCGCAGGTCTGTCATTGAATGGCCAGACAGGTTAAAGTGTTCTCCCACTGGTTTTTGAGTATTATGATTCCTGATGTCAGATTTGTGTCCATTAATTCTTTTGCGTAGAGACTGTCCGGTTTGGCCAATGTACATGGCAGAGGAGCATTGTTGGCAGATGATGGCATATATCACATTGGTAGATGTGCAGATGAACGAGCCCCTGATGGTATGGCTGATGTGATTAGGTCCTATGATGTCACTTGAATAGATATGTGGACAGAGTTGGCATTGGGCTTTGTTGCAAGGATAGGTTCCTGGGTTAGTGTTTATTTTCAGTGATGTGTGGTTGCTGGTGAGTATTTGCCTTAGGTTGGGGGGTTGTCTGTAAGCGAGGACAGGTCTGTCTCCCAAGATCTGTGAGAGTAAAGGATCAACTTTCAGGATAGGTTGTAGATCTCTGATGATGTGCTGGAGAAGTTTTAGTTGGGGGCTGAAGGTGACAGCTAGTGGTATTCTGTTATTTTCTTTGTTGGGCCTCTCTTGTAGGAGATGACTTCTGGGTACTCGTCTGGCTCTGTCAATCTGTTTTTTCACTTCAGCAGGTGGGTATTGTAGTTTTAAGAATGATTGATAGAGATCTTGTAGGTGCTTGTCTCTATCTGAGGGATTGGAGCAAATGCGGTTATATCTTAGAGCTTGGCTGTAGACAATGGATCGTGTGGTGTGTCCTGGATGGAAGCTGGAGGCATGTAGGTAAGTGTAGTGGTCACTATGCCCCTATGCAAAAGCATACAGTATCTCTTCTTCTCCCACCCTGAGGACAAGTAATACTGTTCAAGTAGTCCAGTCTCCAGTGTGGTGTTTGGTTATTTCTTGGGCTGTCAAGTGATCAAAAAAAATTAATAGCAATTAATCGCGCGATTAAAAAATCGCAATTAATCGTGCTGTTAAACAATAAGAGAATACCTTTTATTTAAATATTTTTGGATGTTTTCTACGTCAAATATATTGATTTCAATTACAAAACAGAATAAAAAGTGTACTGTGCTCACTTTATATTTATTTTTGATTACAAGTATTTGCACTGTAAAAAAAAAAACAAAAGAAATCTTATTTTTTAATTCACCTAATACAAGTACTGTAGTCCAATCTCTTTATCATGAAAGTTGAACTTACAAATGTAGAATTATGTAAAAAAAAAACTGCATTCAAAAATAAAACAATGTAAAACTTTAGAGCCTACAAGTCCACTCAGTCCTAATTCTTGTTCCGCCAATTGCTCAGACAAACAAGTTTGTTTACATTTGCAGGAAATAATGCTGCCCACTTCTTGTTTACAATGTCACCTGAAAGTGAGAACAGGTATTCTCATGGCACTGTTGTAGCTGGCATCGCAAAATATTTATGTGCCAGATGCACTAAAGATTCATATGTCCCTTCATGCTTCAACCACTGTTCCAGGGGACATGCGTCCATGTGATGACGGGTTCCGCTCAATAACAATCCAAAGCAGTGCAGACCAACACATGTTCATTTTCATCCTCTGAGTCAGATGCCACCAGCAGAAGATTGATTTTCTTTTTTGGTGGTTCGGGTTCTGTAGTTTCCGCATCAGAGTGTTGCTCTTTTAAGACTTCTGAAGGCTTGCTCCACACCTCATCCGTCTCAGATTTTGGAAGGCACATCAGATTCTTAAACCTTTGGTCGAATGCTGTAGCTATCTTTAGAAATCTCACATTGGTACCTTCTTTGTGTTTTGTCAACTCTTCAGTGAAAGTCTTCTTAAAGTGAACAACATGTGCTGGGTCATTATCCGAGACTGTTATAACATGAAATTTATGTCAGAATGTGGGTAAAATAGAGCAAGGGACATACAATTTCTCCCCAGGGAGTTCAGTCACAAATTTAATTAACGTATTATTTTTTTAACAAGCATCATCAGCATGAAAGCATGTCCTCTGCAATGGTGGCTGAAGCGTGAATAGACTTATGAATGTTTACCGTACCTGGCATGTAAATACATTGCAATGCCAGCTACAAAAGTCCCATGGAAATGCCTGTTCTCACTTTCTGGTGACATTGTTGTTAAGAAGAGGGCAGTATTATCTCCTGTAAATGTAAACAACCATGTTTGTCTTAGCAATTGGCTGAACAAGAAGTAGGACTGAGTGGACATTGTTTTCTTTTTGAGTCAGATATGTAACAAAAAAAAAATCTACATTTGTAAGTTGCACTTTCACGACAGAGAATGCACTACAGTACTTGCATGAGGTGAATTGAAAACTACTATTTCTTTTGTTTATCATTTTTATAGTGCAAATATTTGTAATGAAAATAATATACACTTTGATTTCAATTACAACACAGAATACAATATATATGAAAATGTAGAAAAACATCCAAAATATTAAATAAATTTCAATTGGTAGTGTATTGTTTAACAGTGCAATTAAAACTGTGATTAATTGCGATTAATTTTTTTGAGTTAATCACGTGAGTTAACTGTGATTAATTGACAGCCTTGGTTATTTCTCTTTTTAATGATTTGTGATTGCATCCAATATCAGTGTATAGTTAATAAGAAATGAGACACAAAATACTGACTAGCCTGGTCTTGTCAAATAACAGCATTTTTAGGTTTTTCACTTCCACAAGTCATTATTTCATCATAGTATCGTGCAGTATCTTCATGTGCATACACATATTAATTTCTAAAGAAAAACAGAATATTAGAGAAATATTTGTAGATGAAGAAATCACCTTTTAAAAATAGCTCTTTATTTATGAAGTATGTGCAACTTTACAAATCATTACAGTATATGTACCAAAAATACAATATTAACTGTTGTGAAAATAAATGTCATGTTTAGAAAACATTGTGCAATTCTATACTCATGACATTTTCAGTTTGGCCAAGTTAAAGGATGATCCTCCCTACACCATCTAGGACACATTGTTTCTGAGTATAGAAATAACTTTTTTAAATTGGGCATTAAGATACATTGGGGAAAATAGTCCAAAATTGTTTGTTTAATAAACTATTAAACATTAAATTGAAACTTTTTAAATTATAGACGAATTCTTTTTATTTTAAATATATATTCATATATCAACTGATGATACATTGACAAGAGGCAGATTTATATTTAAGAGTAGGTTACATAAATGTCTATCAGGGATGGTCTAGACAGTATTTGGTCCTGCCATGCGGGCAGGGGACTGGACTCGATGACCTCTCGAGGTCCCTTCCAGTCCTTGAATCTATGAATAGCTGTTCTGTCCCCTTCTTTACCCTCCCCCCACCGGGGGGTTGGGGGGAGGGAATGATGGCAGCAGTAAGGTTTGGGCTGGAACAGTAGCAGCCAAATAATGTATTTCTTAAGTTGAACTCAGCCAACATGAGGATTTCTGACACTCTCTTGTATCCAAGAGCTGTTGCTGCTAAATTCCATCCAGAGGTTTAAGGGAGATTTTGATTAGGTCTCTTCTTTTTCCTATATTATCTAAACAACCACTGGAAACAGTGAATTCCTGCTTTGCTTCTCATTTAGTTTTGTCTTCTCCCTCTTTCATTCCCTCATCCGCCAATCCTGCCTACCTTCCCCTCTTCTCCTGGCAGTGTGGCTGCTCAGCACTGGCACATTTGTCTCTTTCATTCTCTCTGATCATCAGCTTTCCCCTCACTGGAAGACAGGATTAGAGTAGGGATGTGAGCATCATCAGAGGAAAACTAGTATTTGTAAAGCAGAACAAGGCACTTCTTCTCTGATCAGTGCTTTTTCTCTGCACTTTCGGCATGTTTCAGGCAGAGCTGGTGACAAAAGTGACTAAGGAAGAGAAGCAGACTGATGGCATGCAGCATTCACCCTGCTGGCAGAGTTGGGGGTGGGGGGAGTACTGGACAGCAGTGCTCTGATATAGTCTCCTATTTTTCTGAAAAATCAGTATTTCCCCCAATATTAAAAAAAATGCAAAGGAATTTCCCCTTCCCGGTCCCTCTTGGATAGTCACATTTCTGCATTCTCATTCCACTTGCCCCATTTAACTCTTCGCCAGTTCCACTTCTCTCTTGCCTGTATTACTCCTTTCAGTGCTGCTTCACCAGAACCCTTTGTTTTGCGAATGCATTCAGCAGACTTAAAAATGACTTTCAGTATTGCTTTGCTACACACCTGGGAAAGGAGCTGGGTACAAAGCAAAATGAAACATACCAGTATAGTTCACTTCAAATCCCTTGGGTCCAGACACAGATCAAAAGACACTGCTGAACCTGACAACCAGAGCTGGGAAAGTTAGAGAATTTAAATAGGGAGCAGGAGTTGGTAGGGGTGTAGGAGAATGGTAGCTAATGTGGGGCAATGCTCACTGAAGGCAGGAGGGTAGGCTGGCCTGTGTTTCATTTTTCCAATCTATGACATAATTTATATATATAAAAAAATCTTCTTTACTCCTTTCGAATCCCTGGACCTGCCCCCATGTCTTGAAGCTGTTTGACTCTAGAAAGTGTGAAGATCCCAAAGGTGGAGGCAAGGAACTTTAAAACAATTGGTTAAAATAATAATTTTAAAGACTACTGTATTATTTGAGCCCAAATAATTTCAGTTGTCCAAAATGACAGATTTATTGAAGTACTAAATATTTCTCATATCTGCCCTGTTGCCGAAGTTGCCTGCAGCCATTTATGACAGAGGAAGAGGTGATGAGCAGAGAAGTGCCTCACGAAGAGTGGAGGTTCTTGGAGTGGCTCTG
This sequence comes from Trachemys scripta elegans, assembly GCF_013100865.1. Taxonomy (NCBI): domain Eukaryota; kingdom Metazoa; phylum Chordata; order Testudines; family Emydidae; genus Trachemys; species Trachemys scripta. The sequence continues at coordinate 97,133,235 of NC_048301.1, forward strand.
TATATTCCCACTTATGGGTAATGTGCCACCTGATGGTGCCTTCTCCAAGCACATGCGCCCCCATCCTGCACCTTCACTCATCGTCCTTGAATGTTCTGAGGGCAAGGCTACATAATGGCTACATAATGGGGCACTGCACCTTCTACCACCTCAGTTGCTTCCAACCGCTGCACCAGATAGAAGTGAACTGTTGCAGTCCATTCAGAGCTGGGATTTCCTAACTACTAGGATTCAGTCCATATCTGAATTCTCTCATCCCTCCCACTGGAAAAGTAAATAAGGGAACTTCCATGGGATACCTCAGTCCTATGAAGACATAGGTCTCCTCTTCTCCATACAGGCTACTAAGTTCATCAGCCATATCCCTGGTCTCTTATTCATATTTCTTCTGGAAGTTGGTCTTTTCAGTCTTTTATCTGCACTTGACACTGGCCAAAACCGGTGACTAACTGGATATTTTCATATTACTTCCTAATATTAAAGTTCTGTTATTTCTTTTATCCTAAAAACTGGGCCTCCAGGATCCTGCAAGGAAGACAAACACATATCCTGACAGACATCTACCGGTTTGGCCCATAGGAAAATAATCTTTTCTGATCCTTAAACAGGCAGTTTGGTCAGATCCATTGCGTTCTGGAAATACAGCTGGTAATACCATAGGTATACAAAGGGATGGCAGGGCAGCAAAATGTCTTCTGAATTCCCAGGAGGGCTTTAAATACGGAGGAAAGAGCCCATGAGAACCAACTGACTCCCTAAACCGCCTACTTCCCCAGCTGAACAAAGGGAGGCAGAAGGATGCAGAGAAGCTTGCCCTCTCTCCTCAGGCACATTCCACATGTGTCCTGCTAGGCATGAGGAAGAAGGTGCAGGGTGGAGAAAGGCTCTCAAATGGACTCAGGATTCCTCATCTGCCAGTCCAGCCTAATTCTTCTCTGCTGAGACAGGTTGGGGGTGGGGCGATGAGGGGCCCGGCAACAGTGGCATTTGTTCTAACAAGCTGTGTTAATGCCGGTTCTCTTGAGCCTTTTAAAATATGCAAGGGTTAGAAGACTCAGTCGAAACAATCCATTGATTGTACAAGAATTGTGGGAAGGTGATACTTTAATGATGTTCCAGTGAAAGAGAGAGCAATTGAACTCTTGAATATTTTGCTACAAGTTTAGATGGTGACTTGTTTTTGAAAATGTACCTTATGGAAGAACACAAACTTTGTCTGGTGGAAATAGAAAGTAATCCTTATTTTTCTTCAATTTAATCTAAATTTTGTTTTTAATAAGATGGATTTCTAAAACTAACAGGTCAGATTCATCTCTAGTGCAATTCCATTGTTGTTAATGAAAGTGCTCCAGTGATGATTTGGGACAGCATTTTCAGCTATAATTTATAGTAGGATTTTAAATATTAACTCTCTTTTAGCTCAAGCTCTACTCCTGTATAGAATGTCATTCTTCTTCTTCGAGTGCTTGCTCATGTCCATTCCATATTAGGTGTGCACTTGCCACATGCACCGGTGCCGGAAGTTTTTCCCTCAATACTATCCGTAGGGGACCAGCTCTGGCGCCCTCTGGAGTGGCACACACATGCCACGGTATAAGGGACGCTGCCGGCTACTCCCACCCTCTGTTCCTTCTTACCGCCAGTGACGGTACTGGAACGTCTACTGCTTTGGCTATCGTGCTTCATTCAGTGTTTCTTATGAACGTTTTCCTGTAAAATAGTTGTACATAGTTAATAGTTTCCTTAGTGTTAGTTCTAATTTAGTCGGTTCCAGATGGGACTCAGCCTAGGGACGTGGCATGCCCCAGTCTTTAAGCCCTGTGATCATTGAAAGCAGCCCATCAGTGACCCGCACAGTAGTTGTTTAATGTTTCTGGGTGAAGGACATATAAGCGACGTGTGTCACATCTGTTAAATCTTTTAAACCCCAGGCAAAAAAGGAGAGAGATCCATTTCAGGGCCCTCCTGATGGAGTTGGCGCTAACTCCGGCACCGGAGCAGAGATCTGACTCAGCCCCGAGTACCGCAGCATCAGTGCGGAGCGCCCCGCCCAGATCCAGCCAAGAGGACCACAAGAGGAAGATCTCCCACTTCCCGTAAGGGAAAGGAGAGGGCTGGAGGAGAGCCAAGACCTATGCTGGGTGGCTCAGCACCTCAGTTGGGGAGTTGGGCCCCAGCTCAAGTCGAGCGGTCTAGCCCATCCCTGACATGCTTGTCACGCCAGACAGTGATGAGGACCTCTGTCAACTAGAGGTCCTGTCGACACCCGAGGCCCTGCAGCTAAGGTGCCGCCCACACCAGCTCCGGTGGTACCTCGGTCCAGGGGTAAACCTGCCTTGGGACCTCCCTATGTGTGCCTGCCTCAATGGCACTGCTCCCCATCATGGGGGGACATCTCGCCAGGGCTTGCCCTCACAGAGCCATAACGCCTCGGAAGTAGGGAGGCGGGCTCAGTGAAACCCTCTTCGATATCCAGACCCTGGGCACCAACAGCAGAATTTGAGGCGCAGCTCGCCGGTAACCAGCAGGGGATGTGGCAGATCCCACGGCACCGGCTTCTTCCTTGTCATCGGTGAACGAAGCTATTACAGGTCCCCCTCACCCAGTTCCACAAGATGATGCTAAGGCTCATCAGGAACTATTGAAGAGGGTTGCCTCCAACCTGGGGCTTCATGTAGAGGAGCCATCAGACTCCCTGTTTGACGTCCTTTGCTCCATGGCACCTTCTAGGGTGACTTTGCCCCTACATGAAAGGTTAGCGAAAATTACTAATGCCCTATGGCAAACCCCCTCTTTCTTGCCCCCCATTTCAAAAAGGGCTGAATGCAAATACTTTGTGCCAGCTAAAGGTCACGAGTATCTGTACACTAACCCGGCCCCAAACTCCCTTGTAATTGAGGCTGCTAATCAGAGGGAGAGGCAGGGTCAGCCCAGGGTTATGCCCAAGAACAAAGACTCGAAGAGACTGGATCTGTTTGGGCAAAAAAAGTATTCGTTTTCCAGCCTTCAATTGAGAGTGGCCAATCACCAAGCCCTCCTTGGTTGCTATGATTATAATGTGAGGCTGGTCATGGCCAAGTTGGAGGTTTCGCTTCCCTAAGGGTCCAGGAAGAAATTCTGGGCGATCCTCAAGGAGGACATGGCTGTGGCCAGCGCAGCCCTGCAGGCAGCCTCAGACGCGGCAGACTCTGTGGTTCACACTATGGCCTCGGCCATTTCCATGCGGCGGGCATCCTGGCTGATCTTTTCTGGTCTGTCGACTGAAGCTCAGCAGCCAATGCAGGACCTCCCCTTTGACGGCCAGACCCTGTTTGCAGAGCAGATGGACAGTATACTGCATGGCCTTAAGGACTCCTGCACTACCCTGAAAACTTTAGGGCTGTACGTCCACAGTCGGGGCTGTACATCCACAGTCCAGCCCGTAGCCGGTTCAAACCACAGCAATCTCAGGGCCAAGGGAGCCAACCCCGGAAGGAGCCGCCCCACATAAAGAGTAGGCGCTACAAGCACCGCCCAAGCCATGGGACTACTGGATCCTCAATACTGTGGCGCAGGGTTATACCCTCCAGTTTCTTCTACCCCTCCTTCCAACTCCCTTTCCCCATCCCTCTTCAGGGACCCCTCTCACGAGAGTCTCCTTGCGCAGGAGGTAGAAGGGTTGCTGCAGTTGGGTGCGGTGGAAGAGGTTCCTCATGAGTACAGGAACAAGGGGTTCTGTTCCCAGTACTTTTTAATCCCAAAGGCCAAGGACAGTCTACTGGCCCATCCTGGACCTGCAAGACCTCAACAAATACCTCAAAAATTGAAGTTCTGCATGGTCTCCCTGGCCTCCATCATCCCCTCCCTGGATCCAGGAGACTGGTATGCCGCTCTCAACTTGAAGGACATGTATGTCCACATAGTGATCATTCAAGGTCACAGACACTTCCTACGATTTACAGTGGGACCCAACCACTGCCAGTTTGCGGTCCTCCCGTTCGGCCTAGCAGTAGCACTGAGGGTATTTACAAAGTGCATGTCGGTGGTAGCCGCTTACCTCAGGCATCGGGGTATCCAGATCTACCCATACCTTGACGACTGGCTCGTCAAAGGCCGCTCCAGGTCCCAAGTCCAAAGAGATGTCCACGTGCCGATCCCTGGGCCTGCTGGTAAACGACAAAACGTCGACATTAGTTCCAGTATGGAGGATAGAGTTCATCGGAGCGGTGCTCAACTCCACCTGCGCCAGAGCGTTTCTGCCGCCAGAGAGGTTCCAAGCATTGGTGGACTTCATTGTGGGAGTCTCTGCATTCCCCCGACCATGGCCAGGGTTTACCTGCGCCTGCTGGGTCACATGGCAGCATGTACGTATGTCGTCCGCCATGCCAGGCTCCGGATGCGGCCCTTACAGCAGTGGCTGGCAGTGGTCTATTCCCAGTCCAGAGATCACCTAGAAAGGTTGTTACCATCCCACCAACGATAACTACCTCGCTGCAATGGTGGACTGACCCCAGGAGTTCCATACGACAGCCCTTGTCACTGGATTGAGTTGATTTCTGACGCCTCAGACCCAGGGCACGTGGTCCTTGGAGGAGATGATGTTGCACATAAACGTCAGAGAGCTCAGAGCGGTCCGCTGGGCATGCAGAGTCTTCTTACTGCACCTGACGGGCAAAGTGGTGAGAGTGTTGACAGACAACACAGACTTGATGCTCTACATCAACAGGCAAGGGAGAGCGTGCTCTTCGGCCTCTGCCAAGAGGCACTCCATCTGTGGGATTTCTGCATCAGCCACGAGATCCACTTGGAAGCTTGTAATCTCCCCAGCGTTAGAAACACGCTGGCAGATCACCTCAGCAGGTCCTTTTCCTCTCACCAGGAGTGTCACTCCACCTGAGGTAGCCTGCATGATCTTCCAGAGGAGTGGGGGTTCCCCAAGTGAACCTGTTTGCCACCAGACAAAACAGAAAATGCCATCGGTTTTGTTCTCGGCAGGGTCTGGGCAAGGACTCTCTCTCCGATGCCTTCCTCCTGTTGTGGTCAGGGAGCCTGATGTATGTGTTCCTGCCGATTCTGCTCATCGGCAAGGTCCTGGCAAAGATCAAGAGAGCCAAGGCACAAGTTATTGTGATCGCCCTGGCATGGCCGCGCCAGCACTGATTTGACATGTTGATGAACCTGGCAATGGGCCCTCCAACATCCCTGCCCAACCAACTGGACCTGCTGTCTCAGGACCATGGACGTCTCCTACATCCCAATCTCGCCCCCCTCCACCTCTTGGTGTGGATGCTGCCTGGCTGAACCAGGAGGAGTGGGCCTGCTCTGATGAGGTCCAACAGGTCCTTCTGGGAAGTAGGAAGCCTTTCACTAGAGCAACTTACCTGGCCAAGTGGACGAGGTTTTCCTGGTTTTCATGCGTCCGAGCATGGTATCTCTCCATCGTGCTCATCCATACAGTCTATCCTAGACTACCTGCTCCATCTAAAGAACCAGGGGTGGCAGGTTTTTAGAAAATTTGGTGGTGCTCAGAACCTGCCCCTCCAAACTACACCCCCCACCTGCCTAAGGCTCTGGAAGGGAGTTTGGGTCAGGGGAGGAGGTATGGGGTGCAGACCCTGTGCTGCGGATTGGGGTGCAGAACGGGTGAGAGGTTGGGCTCTGGGAGGAGGTCTGGGGTGCAGGCTCTGGGATGAGTTTGGGTGTAGGCTCTGGGCTTGGGCAAGGGGTGGAGGTGCAGGAGGGGGTGAGGGGTGCAGGCTCTGGGACAGAGTTTGGGTGCTGGCTCTCGGCTGGGGGTGGGGGTGCAGGCTCTGGGAGGAAGTGCAGAGGGCTGGGGGGCAGGCTCTGGGAGGGAGTTTGAGGGCAGGAGAGAGTGTGTGGGAAGGGGGTTGGGGTGCAGGCTCTGGGATGGAGTTTGGATGCTGGGTGCAGGCTCCAGGCTAGGGCAGGGAATGGGTGTGCAGGATTGGGTGTGGGGTGCAGGCTCTGGGCTGAGGGTGGGGGTGCAGGTTCTGGGAGGGAGTTTCGGGGCAGGAGGGGATGTGTGGGAAGGGGGTGGGGGTGCAGGCTCTGGGACGGAGTTTGGGTGCTGTGTGCAGGCTCCGGGCTCGGACATGGGCTGGGGGTGCAGGAGGGGATGAGGGGTGCAGGCGCTGGGACTGAGTTTAGGTACAGGCTGGGGGTGGGGTTGCAGGCTCTGGGAGGGAGTTTTGGGGATGGGAGGGGTGCAGGCTCTGGGAGGGGGTGGGGGGCTGCGGCGCTTACCTGGGGCTCCTAGGCAGGGCAGGCCGGAAGTCTCCATGTGCTGCTACCCCTAGGCACTGCCCATGCAGCTTCCCATTTGCTGCAGGGGCACTTGGGGCGGAACACAGACCCACCCCACCCAGGGGCTGCAGGGAGGGGCCAGAAGGCACGTGGAGCGAGCAGGAAGGAAGCCGCTCAGCTCCGCTGCACTGCTGGTGGTGAGTGGGGGGGCCCTCGGGCTGTTTTAAATGGCCCGGGGGATGCGGGGAGGGGGGCGGAGGGCGAAAGGCGGAGCCAAGGGAGAGACCCAGCCCCAAACATTGCTGGAGCCGGGCCCCGGGCCAGGAATATTCGTGGTGGTATTTATATAGGGCTCGCCGCCCATGTAAAGAACCAGGATCTGGCACACTCTTCAATCGGGGTGCGTCTCGCTGCCACTCCATCTTCCACCCGCCGATCCAAGGTCAGACAGTGTTCTCTCATGACATATCAGTCAGATTCTTGAGAGGCCTCGAGAGGCTCTTCCTGCCGGTCCGGGCTCCTGTCCCACAGTGGGACCTTAACTTGGTTCTTTCTAGGCTCATGGGCCCGCCCTTTGAGCCGTTGGGCTCCTGCTCCCTTCCCATCTGCCATGGAGGGTCTCCTTCCTTGTAGCAGTAATGTCAGTGAGACGAGTCTCAGAGATTAAAGCCCTGACATCAGAGCCACCAAATACAGTGTTCTACAAGGACAAGGTTCAGTTGCGACCACATCCAGCCTTTCTGCTGAAAGTGGTGTCTTCCTTCCATGTTAACCAGGACATCTTCCTACCGGTGCTTTGTCCCAAACCGCACACCACTAGTGAGGAAAGGAGGCGGCACGCCCTGGATGTCAGACGTGCCCTGGAGTTTTACCTGGAGCGTACCAAGCCTTTCCGCAGGTCGATCCAGTTCTTCATAGCGAAAACGGACAGGATGAGGGGCCTTCCAGTGTCCTTGCAGAGAATTTCCAACTGGATCACCTCCTGCATCAGTACCTGTTACAAGCTGACACAGGTCCCACCACCGCTGATTGTGAGAGCCCATTTGACCAGAGGTCAGGTGTCCTTGGCGGCCTTCGTGGTGCACATTCCCATCCAGGATATTTGCAGAGCTGCGATGTGGTCTTCGGTTCACAAGTTCACAGTGCATTTCGCCATTACTCAGCAGGCCAGAGACGACACTGGGTTCGGCAGAGCTGTGTTACAAACTACACATCCATGAACTCCTACCCACCTCCAAGGGTACTGCTTGGGAGTCACCTAATATGGAATGGACATGAGCAAGCACTCGAAGAAGAAAAGACAGTTACCTTTTCCAAAACTGGTGTTCTTCGAGATGTGTTGCTCATGTCCATTCCATGACCCACCCTCCTTCCTCTCTGTCGGAGTCTCCGGCAAGAAGGAACCGAGGGTGGGGGGAGCTGGCAGTGCCCCTTATACTGCGGCATGTGTATGCCATTCCAGAGAGCTCCAGAGTTGGTCCCATATGGATACTACTGAGGGGAAAACTTCTGACACCGGTGCATGTGGCGAGCACACACACCTAATATGGAATGGACATGAGCAACACATTTCAAAGAATACCAGTTACAGAAAAGGTAACTGTCTTTTTTTGTGAATCAACACAAACTCTGGACCCTTCCCTTTAGCATGGTAGCAGTGCAACTGGGTTTTCTTCATGTAGTTTCAGCTTAAGAATACACTAATGTTTAACATGATTTCCAAAGACTGAACACGCTTCATAGACTGGGGGTCAAGAGACATAGGCTATGCTATTAACTTGCTGCATGAACCTGAGGAAGTTGCTTAATCTCAGTTTGCCTCTTTGTGACTTATTTTTCTCATTTCTAAAATGTAGATAGTTACACAACCTAGTTAAGCACTTGGATAACTACCGTATACACCAAAAGCACTGTATAAATCCAAAGTAGTAACCAGCCTAAAACACTGGTGCCAAACATGGTCAGTTTTCTTATCATTCTAAGGAAATAGAAATTCTAAGGAAAATAGAAAGGAACATCATCTCTGGCGTGTCAAATGTAAAAATATGATTAAGCAGGTCAAAAAAGAATTTGAAGAACAACTAGAAAAACACACACACTTTTTTTAAGTACATCAGAAGTAGGAAGTTTGCTAAAAAATCACTGGGGCCAGAGGACAATCAAAGTGCTAAAAAAGCACTCAAGGAAGACCAGGCCATTACAGAGAAGCTAAATGAATTATTTGCATTTGTCTTCACTGCAGAGGATTTGAGGGAGATTTTCACACCAGGGACATTCTTTTTAGGTGACAAATCTCAGGAACTGTTCCAGAGTGAGGTATCAGTAGAGGAGATTTTGGAACAAATTGATAAATTTAATTGTATTAAGTTACCAGGACCAGATTGTATTCACCCGAGATCTGAATGAACTTAAATATGAAATTGCAGACCTACTAACTGTGGTATGTGACTTGTCTCTTAAGTCAGCCTCTATACCAGATAACTAGAGGATAGCTAAAGTAAAGCTGGTTTTTTTTGTTTGTTTTTTTGTAAAGGCTCCAGAGGCGATCCTGGCAATTACAGGCCGGTAAGCCTAACTTCAGTACCAGGCAAATTGTTCTTTACTGTAGTTTCAACCAGAGTTATCAGACACATAGTATGCCAAACAAAAGTTACTTCTTTTGGAAGACCATGTGTTTCATTTTTCCCCACTCCCTTCTTTATTGAGTGAATGAGTATTTTCTGATGGCCATGGTAAAGAAACCTGGGCAGCAGTGACCTGATTAGTATTTTCTTAATATTCTTTTTAAGCATATCTCATTTTAAAATATGCCTTCTATAAAGAGAGGGCAAGCAGAAGATTAAAAGAAAACATCTATTTAGAAGTTATGGCTAAGAAAAACAAAGAAAAAGCTTTTTAAAAAAAATAATGCAAAAGTAGTAACTTGTGATGGTTAATTTATAAAGTGCTGCTCTCTGATATAGTATTTGTGATGCCATACAATCTTACCCTGAATTAAACAAAAAGTAGCCAGAGTGCCTAGAAAAAAAAAAAACAGAATACTTCAGAAAACATGCCTTCTCAAAAAAAACAACTTTTTTTAAAAAAAAGAAGGCATAAATGGTCAGTGTTGTAGTTGGTGGTGATAGCCTTTTGTTTGTCATACTATTTTCTTGAATGACTGGTCTTGGATTTTCAGACTAAATAGCCTGTATTTAAGCCTTTTGTTTTTCTTTGTATATGTAATAGATCATGACATGCCAGTGTTTGTTGAATTTATAAGTATTTGTCTAGAGGAGGCAATATGTTGACCATTCTTTCTGAACCACGACAATATATTAGTCTAAGTGAAAGAATGTCTTGCTGTTAACACACAGTGGACCTGCGACAAATTCAAAACTAATGACGTTGTTTGAAATTTCTCCCAGTGTAGCAATTTAGTAGACTAGAGGGCGCTGTATAAGGCCCCCCCCCCCCCCATTAAGCCTGAGTTTAAGTGGTTTGCAGAGTTTCATTTAAACCCCTTATTTACTTGGGCGATTTTCACTTGTAAAGTGAAATAGACAAAATTGAGGTCTTCTATTAAAATTTATAAGAAATATTTGTCAGTCCATAGAAAGAAATTAATTCTAATAAAAAGAGAAGGTTGAAGAAAGAATTATTATTAATGCAGGGTGACTTGTAGGCATTGAAGAATGAAATCCCAACAAAAATTACCATAAGGCTTTTATATGTAGGTGTTGGTTGCATCGTATGTCAGTTTTACTTTTTTTTAAACCATCCTTTATTAGGCAACTTCTCCATTAACAGATTGCCCAAAAGTTATCTTCAGACATGCATCTCCCCAGAGATTCTGGTTCAGTAACAGCTTTTCATCTCACTGCTAGCAGATTCAAGTTCTAGAGCAGCATATCTGAACCACAGGGGGATCCTCCAGCAGTGCAGAGATCCACAGAGCCTCCTATACAGCCACACTGTGATTTTGGTCCCTTAGCAAAGGCATAAGTCAGAGTGGTCATCAGTAGTCAGCCTAACATATGCTGCAGAATCATCCCTATGCACAGCAACTCTTGTTTTGGGGAGAGTACCAAGGTAAGCTTTTTATGTCTGCACTAAAGGCAGTTCAAATGACCCCCAGGATCTGGTCCTCGAGTGAAACTCTCCACCTCCTTTGTTAGAATATCAATAAAGGCAAGCTTGCTTGTGTTTGGTTCCTGAAATAGTCACTTATATATTTCACTGACTTCAGAGCACTTTGATGGATTCTTATATTTCCATGTTCACCATCAAGTAAACACAAATAGGTGCTCTAGTTATTGAACCTTTCACAGTCTTGGAAGCACTGAGAATGACTGTTCCTCATATACTTTTCTATATCTAAACAAGTCTAAAGCACATTGTTACAGACCTTTGTCAAATAAATGGTACGTATTTTAATTTTTTATTTACATATTTTACTTATTTACATCCTGTCTCCAGTGAATTGCTATCCTGTTTATTTGTGTAATCTTTTGCAACAGCTTATTTACAAGCATTTTTAGAGAGGATGAAATCCTACAACTGTTGCCAAAGAGATTCACGTTATCTTGAAGAAATGAGTACATTACACTTAGTTTTTCCTTAGAAGACTCTGTTCTCTCTCATCATACCAGAGCACCAGGGCCGGCTCCAGGCACCAGCTTAACAAGCAGGTGCTTGGGGCGGCCAAGGGAGAGGGGTGGCATCTGCGGCAATTCGGGGGTGGCAGGTCCCTCAGTCCCTCCAGGAGTGAAGGACCTGCTGCTGAACTGCCGCCGCCGATCGCGTTTTTTTTTTTTTTTTGCTTGGGGCAGCAGAAATGCTGGAGCCAGCCCTGCAGAGCACTGATTGTTTGGTCTGTATTACTGAGGGGTTATCACCGATACCACGAGTGTGTATGTTAAGCCAAACCTTGCCTGTCCCTCAAACTGAACAATAGTGTTTTAAAAGTTCCAGGAAAATCAGGAAGCTTTTCCCTATAGGAGATGGCTCTGCACTCCTCCAGGAAAGAGTTTCTTACCTGCTTTCCATCTGGATCGCATCCTGTTCCGGTGACAGCCGCCTTCTACCCTGCAAGGGAGAGTCCATTCCAGAGGATGTCAGGGTGGCCATCTTATACCCTTTGAAGCAACAGGAAGCTGTCCCTTTCCTTAGCTCCTACTGGTCTGCCTTTTAAAAACTTAAAAGTACTCTAGGGCAGAATTGGCAACCCAAAGTACCTCATGAGACTGTATATTCCCTCTCAGGGCTAGGTCCACAGATTCTCAGTGTGGATCAGCACCTATCTGTATCTCTAGGGGGTCAGAATTAAAGCTGAGTGGATGACTAATGAGGGACTAGTTACCACCTTTAGAAGCCCTCCCATAGTTTTGTTCTGCCTCCTATAGCTAGTGGCAGGGTGATGGAATGCAGCACCTACTGCGAGAGAACACTTTTGAAGAGGTGGTTTGTCTCCTGCTTGGAGTTACCTCAGTGGGAGGTCCCAACACACACACACACACACACACACACACATACCTCAGGTAACAGGCTGGGAGGATGGCAGAGAAGGGTCCAAAGAAGAGGAGGCCAAGGTTGTTTGCTGCTGTATATCCCAGTCACAGAGTGCAGAGGAAGCGGTTTGTGCCTTGTCCACTCCAGTATCCTCATCTGACTGGGTTGGAAAGGATTTGCTTTGGCCCCCTTCTCCAATCCAAGAGCCAGCTCCACAGAGTTCCCCACCAGCGAGGGAGAGTTTGACATCCAGGCTGTTGGTGCCTGGAAGGACAGCAGGAAAAATGAAAAGAGCTGTTTGGCTGCTGGATAAGGTTTCATCAAAGGAGAGTTACTTGATGCAGGGAAACTATAAGCAAGATCAGATAAAACCACTACAGATGGAGCAAGGAGCAGCTGGTAAGACTGTTTCAGGCATGCACACCTACAGCCCTTCCGCATTGCTGGTCTCATCATTGCCCCTCCCTTTCCTTGTTGTGCAGTTCAGTCTTGATCCCTTAGCCCCAGGGGAAGTCAGGAATTGTGCACAGATGTGAAAGGAAGGAAATCTCCCCATAAGGAAGAAATCCTCTCTTGGGCTAGGGAGCTCCTGAATTTGGCGCAAAAAGCATCTTCCCCTCAGAAGCTGCCATCTTGTGAACCTCAGGCAGTAGCTGCAGTGTCCACTTACAGGTATTCTATCCACTCTCACAAGGGCAAGGGAAGAAAGATACCTGTTAGCTGATGAGTTCACAGGACTCCTCATCTGACTGAGGCTCCCAATCCCCAACTCCCCTCCAGCAACTGCTGGAGGATGTTACCAGACCTCCTGCTCAGAGCAACAAGAATACAAAACAACCAAAAGGATTCTAAGAATTACTGGGCTGTTACTTAGTCTTGTGGGGGGCTCTGCAGCAGGACCGCTGTAAACTTCTGATACTGAAGTTACTGGCTGCAACAGCTTCCAGCATGACATGTCTGAGCAGGTCTCTCTAGTGGAACACCTCATAGGTGATCAGAGGAATAGAGGAGTTGACAGAAAGGCAGGCCAAAATACCTCAGCTAACCAGATCCCATTTATAGTGCAGTCGGCCATGTCACAACTGTTGAGCTAACTGAACCCTGCTCATGCTGTCCATCAGCCATACCATACCTGTTGGGCTAATGGAACCCTACATGTTGTGGGTCGACCATATGCTAAACAGACATCCCTGCAAGGCTGCGAGAGAGAGCAGCCCAGACGGAGAAACAAGCAGGAAAAAGGGTTCTCTTGGCCCACCACTTATTTCTGACTAACTTACTCTGCCCACTTTAACAAGGTATGAGTCTGTCCTTAGGGAATCCTGCCTTATCCGCTTTGGGATTTAGTGAGACTACATGGCAGTGCCATGCAACTCTGCTATAGCATTGCCTGGCTCACTAAAAAGGGGCCTCTTGAGGAAAAAGGGCTGTGCCATGCAGCGATTATGTAGCTATGACTGACTCACTAAGGGATCAAGTGAGACAAAGACTGTGCCATGTGGTTGTTGTAGCTCAGCCTGGCTTACTAAGGAGTCCAATGGGATGAAGGGCTGTGCCCATGCGTAACACTGCTTGGCTCAAGAAGTAAGTAATCCAGTGACAAGCCAAACTGATGTTATTAGTTTCAAAATATTCAGGCTGACAGTTATTCAGGGAGCTGTTAGATAAGGTGGTGGTGGAATCCGCAGGTAAATCAAAAAACTCCTTACAAAGCCTTCCTGATTCCAAATCTGGGAAAAGGAATATCCGCCCTTATTACAGGCCTAGGTATCCTTTTTGTGGTTACTCTTCTAAATGCAAGACTACAGCAAAAGCAGATAGAACAAATCTAAACCCAAGAAGGGGAGAGGCCAGTCTTCCTGCAATGTAAATTCCAGCACTAGAAACGCCCCTTGACTGCAATCAGGAGGTGCGATGAGCAACACCTTGTGGGGAGGCTATTAAATTTCAGAGATCTCTCTCAACATTGGATAGATAGGTTCTGGATGCAGTTTGACAAGGTTACCTCATAGAATTTTCAAAGATTCTGAATCATCATTTTCTCCCTTCTCCACTATTCTCAAATCCCCAAACTATGCAAAATTTGCAAAGGCCATAGATCATCTTTTGAGATTCGGCATGATAGAGAGAGTTCTTGAGGTAGAGATGTTTTCCAGCCACTATTCAGCCTTGTTTCTGGTACCCAAGCGATCCAAGGAGGACAAAGCAGAGTTGGAAGTAAAACACTTGAACAAGTTCATATGGAGGATCTTGTTCAAGATGGAGACCTTGAAATCCACAGCAGTGGCCATCTGCCAGGGGGATTACTTTACATCACTGGACTTGAAGGAGAGGCCTACTTTCATCTGCCAATTCACCAGGCACACAGGCGATTTCTGAAATTTACTCATGGGACTAATAATTTGCAATATAAAGCGCTGCTTTTGGGGCTGTTATCTGCACCTCCAAGTGTTCACAAAAGTCTGGAGCATTTCTAGGGAGGGATGGACATGGGGGAAACACAGAGCTATGTAATAACAACAGATGGAAGTCTGGCAGTATGGGGAATGTTCTCTAAGAAGTCGGTGACTCAAGGGGTATAGTCCTTCTCTGAGCAAAAGAAAAGCATATTTTTTTCTAGAAGTGAGGGCATTTAAATATTCTCTTCAACAACTGGCCCCCACATTGCTGAACGGTAAAATCCTTATAACGATGGACCATATGTCGGCAATAGTGTATGTAAATCATCAGGGAGGTACAAGTTCAAAGGATATATAGAAGGAAGCAATATCACTGATGCAGTGGGCAGAGCCCCATCTACTGTGTATCAGGGTCTTGCATATCAAGGGCACCAGCAATACGAAGACTGACTAGTTGAGCAGAAGGAAAATCGATCAGGCAGAATGGAGTCTTCACAACGAATCCTTTTGATCATCAAAATTTTTGGAAAGCTGATTCTGGATGTTTTTGCATCCCAGGCAAACCATAATGCTTGCCAATACTTTGCAAAGAGCAGAGATCCAGAAGCAGTAGGCATAGATGCCCTGTCACTCAAGTGGCCAAAGGAATTACTTTATACCTTCCCTTCAGTGTCCATGATCACTAAGGTAATACAGGTTTCAGAGTAGCAGCCGTGTTAGTCTGTATCCGCAAAAAGTGCATCCGAAGAAGTGGGCTGTAGTCCACGAAAGCTTATGCTCTAATAAATTTGTTAGTCTCTAAGGTGCCACAAGTACTCCTGTTCTTCTTTTTAGGGTAATACAGGAGATCAGGAAGGAGGAAGTTAAAGTGATCTTAGTGGCACCTAGGATAAAATTGACAAACAGGTCTTACTCACGGACTTGGTCTAAATTCAAAGCTTTTTGCAGAGGGAAAAGTATGTAGCATTGTGTAGCCAAAGTGTCTCATGTTATGGAATTTTTAGAAGATGATTTTGATTTCAGGTTACAGGCTAATACCTGGAAAGTGAATGTTTTTGCACTCCCAGCAGTTTTGAGTATTTCCAACAAGTCATCTGTTTCCCACCATCAGGACGTGTCACTTGATTAGAACAGTTCAGCTATTGCATCCTCTTAAGGTGTGTAGGGCTCTGTCATGGGGATTGGACATTGAGCTTAATGCAGGCTCCCTTGAACCTATGAAATTAGCTTCATTGTACTCAATTGCGAGAATGACCTTTTTGATTGCAAAAAGGGTGTCTGAATTGTGAGGCTTAAAGAAAAAGGTTATCAATCATATAGTGGGTGCAAGAACTCACTCAGTACGAACAGTGGCAATGCCATGGACTGAGAAAGAGCAGGTCCCTTACAGTGAAATCTGTAAAGCTGCAACTTGGTTATCCCTGTGTACAGTTACTGAGTTTTACAAAATAAATACTCAATCTTCATCCGATGCAGCCTGTGGCAGGTGGATCCTGCGAGCTGTGGTGATTTCTTAGAGTAGAGGAATCCTTTCTCTCAGTGGCATTATTTTGTACCTTCTCTAGGAACTTTTTCACTGATAAGAAAATCTTACTTTCTCAAGGCTTCCCAGGCATGGGAATTCTGGAGATGGTGGCAGCGGACCAGAGCTAAGCTGGTAGTTAAGCTTAGAAGTTTTCATGCAGGCCCCTACATTTGTACCCTAAAGTTCAAAGTAGGGATACAGCCTTGACACCTTCCCATGTGGGAATAGCCATACTGTTATATAGCACCTTTATCCTGCTATAACTGCATCCGCTCTAGGGCAGTTGTACCACCTGATACTGGTATAGTTACAACTTTTGTGTGTAGATAAGCAATTAGAGTATTTTAAAACTTTTCTGGTTATTCTACCCTACTCTTTGTACTATAAACATATTTTGAACTTTTGCTAACTTACTAAAGAAGAAACAAAGATGATTTATCTGATTTTTTTTTTTTTTTTTTTTTGCATGAGTTGGGCTCTTACTAACAAGCCGTAACTTAGCACTCCTCAATTGTTCACATGCATTCTTCAGTATTTGATACCTGGCAAACTTTGAAAACATTTTTCTTTGCATTCAGAATGCTCTCTATATTATATTTTTGTTTCCATTCACTCTGTTTTCAACTGTTTCCCGTAAAACATCAGAAGAATCCTAGGAAATCAATATCTGAGAACTGTGAAATACAGATTTTATAAAAGACCTTTCTAAAGGCACATCTTTGACCAGGAGAAGCTCCTTCCCTAGGGCCTGTATTTTATGATCCTGTTACTGTTGCCTCTACATTTGAGTTAGGGTGACCAGATGGGATGAAGAAAATATTGGGGTACATGGTGGGGGTGGAGGGAGTCCCACTGGCAGAGCAAAAAAAAAAAACAGGAGTGGGAAATATCGGGACAAATTGCGTCCCGACCAAACATCGATCAGGACGCGGGACAAACGCCTAAATATCGTGACTGTCCCGATTTTATTGGGACAGCTGGTCACCCTAATTTGAGTATTCTCAAGTTTATTGAAGGGAGGAAGGGCAATTGTGGATGGATCAGTTTGATGGTGGGTCTGTCTTTGTAGTGGAATATGGGTCTAAAACAGAAGTGAAAAAAATTTGGACGTTTATAAAAACTGCCTGGGAAACGATATAAAACCTATATAAAATATTGGAACTCAAGGGAACTATGCTGATTTAGACCAGCCAAGTATCTGGGCCTTTGTTCTAGCACATCTGAGTTAAACATATTTAACATGTGAAATGTTGTTTTTCAGGATTCTGAGGATGGTGGACCTTACTTTTTCTATTCTTCAAAAATATTTACTTACTTTTTTGCATGGTAACATTGGTCCGTGAAAGTGAATAAAGGCACTAGAATTTATACATGTTTATATTTCAGGGGGGAAACAAATGCAATATATAATTTTCCTATACCAAAATAAATAAAAAGAAATAGACCACAAGCCAATATCTATATCTCAACCAGCTATTCAATTTGCACACACAAATGCTCATTAGAGCTGTGCCAAACGTGATAGCTTCACTTCATGAAACCTATGCAAAGTGAATCGTGACAGGCTCGTTGGTAAACTGCAAAATCCCTTTAGCTTTTCTTGCATTTTTGGTTTGTGTAGAAGTTCAGGGGCCTTTTTTTCCCCCAGCAATTGTTTAAAACCTTTGGGGGAAGTATATATATCCCCAAAAGTTGAAGAACTAGTGCCAGCTTTGAGATCAGGAGTGTTTATATACTTGTACTGCACTACATACTTGCCAAGAAACCTTCTGCTTTGTTGAACTAGTTAAATATGTAGGAAAATATGTTTCACATAAGTTACTCCAAAAGTTGTATGTTATAATCAGTTGCATAACTAAAACAGCTGAGTGTACTTGTAAGTACTCCTGTAAGTAGACTCATTGAGCTCTAGGTGCAGAATCAGGCTCTTACCACTGAATTAGCGAGGATATTTTTAAATAAATAAATTTTTGCTCCTGAGTATGTTTGTTAACATTTTGGGGAATATCTTTAATAATATAATATTTCTCTTTTTCTTTGTTTTAATTCAGCTATGGAAGAGGAAATTATAATGTTCAAACTCCCAGATAACATATCCTATGCACCTAAAAGTCTATATTAAATTACAGTATTAAAGGGAAAAGACATTCAACTTAAATCCTGATGTATATATGCATACTTGTATTACTGGGAAACATTATTTAAGGTTCACTGCACAGCCAGTATGTTAGCTAGCTTCAGCTTGCTGACTAAAATATTCTAATGTCTTCAACACAGATCAGAAGAATTATTTGTCCTTAATACTCTATTTCGTTTAGAAATAATTTATAGGAAATTAAACTGTGTATTTTAATTTGCAAACCATGTTATAGAAATGGCCAGCCACACTGCTTTGAATGCAATAATGTGCATAGTTGCAGGGTGCATTAAACACACCCCTGGTGCGTGGCTTTGTCTCATCTGGAATTGCTCAACCTCAAGTTTGTCATGAAGCTGCAGTGATACAAACCCTTTGGCAATTTTCACTTTCCATTCGGTTTACTAGGATATTTTCAACTGTTTGTTAAATTGTTTGAAAACTTTCACCACAAGTCACTCCTTTTCCCCTCACCTCAATAAACCTATTGTACTTTGGGCAAAATTTGTAATTGAAATTTGTTGAAGTTTAACACTATGCCCAGTGAAGTGAGATCAGGAGTGACAGTAATATCAATATGCAAGCTCAAGTCAACCCTTATCAGTCTTTGATCCTGCTGAACTGTATCCTTTCCAGTTATGGAAACTGATGCTACATATTGCATGAGTAAAGCTGCAGGCGTATATTGTAGTTTTAGGTTAAATCTCAGTGGCTAGTGTGCTGTGATGAGCTTTAATAACTAAGGAGAGAAAGAATCTGCTATTTAAGCTTTCCAAGTAGATTTGTGTAGACGGTAAAAAGAACTACTAGAGATTTGATTTGGCATTTACTGCTAACTGGAGTTTGCTGCTGGACCAGCAGAACAAAAAAGGGTTTTTGATGCTCTTTGAAGTAAAGAAAAAAGTAAAGGGGTATTGCAGCAACAAGTGTCTTAGCAGTTCAACAAGCTTCTTTGATACTATTCTTTTGTTACAAAATAACAGCACTTCGTGGACAGACTCTCAATTGTTGCTGCCTGTGTTCAGTTTAGATTTAGAAGATCATTGGCAAAGTTGTTATCTGGCGCCACTTCTCTGGCATGTATGGCTACACTGAGAGATCGGATTTCAGTACATATAATACCGGTTGTGTCGTGTCATCTGCTAACATGTTAGATTCTCAAATGTGTCAGGATGTTATCAAGATTTCCAGTATTGTCACCCTTTATATTATGACAGAGTCAGGAAACGTGTAACAGGATGCTGACTTACCTATGACCTAATGTGAACCTGCATTACCAACTGATGAGTTTGTTCTAGTAGACTAGCAGACACAATGATTCTGGAAGTGAAATACAAAGCATGCAAGGAAATGGTATCCGGAACAAACAAATACTGACATTAAAGAAAATAAACTGCAAGCTACGTACGTGATAAAGTACTATACCTGTAGCTAAGTTATTTTTCTATTAAAAGGAAGGTGACCTTTCAAATATGATGGGAAAGGCATAAACATCTAATCTGAGATTCACTTCCTGACTGTTACGTGAAAAGTTTAGATAATTTCTTCTAAGCTAATTAACGACTGGAGGAGTCTGAAGTTAGTACATACTTTCTTAGCTAATGCTTGCCATCTGTTTCAGGTGAATTCCAAATTGGAATGTTAAGGCTTTCCATTTTATAAATGAACTATAGTAATATACATGTCAGAATTACAATGAAGTTCTCCAGCTGTGTAACAGTTTAAGTTCCACAACAAGAGAATAGCTTGTAAAACATTTGAAAAGATGAAGTAGTCTTGCCTTTGGTGATAAAGCAGACTAAAAATACAATTTAATTTGAATAGATAGCCTTCCCTTGTATTTTTATTGGGGTGAATCCAGGAATAAGTTTGTGGGGGTTTTCTCCCTATTATACCCATGCAAACTTTACTAGTATATGTCCTTGCAAATCTTTAGCAGTCATAACTTCAGTGTTAATTTTTGTGCCAAAGACTAGAAAAAAACTGTCTTTTAATGGATACCCATACAATTAAAATCTTTAGAATTTAGGTTCATGTCAGTATTCTAAGCCAGCACTGAGAGAGGCTGTTCCAAACATGGAGGCAGAAGTTCAAGGAGCTCAGTGTCCTCTTATAAGGACAGACACTGTAAAACCTCCAGAGAGAAGTTCACCAAGCTCCTCATAGTTTTGAGGGCTACGGAAAAGAAACAGCCTTCAGTGTAGCAGACTTGGCTGGCACTGATCCCAGCTCTGATGATGCCCCTTGGCATCAATACTGACCTGATAGGACAGATTCAGGTCCACTGTTGATGACAAGACATTTGCCAGTACAGACTCCGATATTGAGAGTGCTTTACACATAAACACCACCCCTAGAAAAGGCTTACTCCTCACTATTACGAGAGCATACATTCTTCCCGTAATTGAATAAAGAACCCTTTCCCCTGTGATCGACCCGACTGAGAGACCTATGGGCTTCTCCTACAAGTCTCAGCACCACTCAATGGCCTGTTAAGACTGTTACTGGACTGGCCAACGCCCAGTGCATCTATCAGTGCCACCATGGTCTGTTGGTTATACTGGGCCCCATCATGGCAGTCATTGAGAAGTCAGTCTTCACCACTGAGGAAAAGGAAGAGATCTCTTTCCCCAGAGGCATCCCTTCCTTCCCAGGCCACCAGCTCCAAAATACCAGAAAGAGCTAGGTCCAGGGGCTGAGCTGCAACAGCATCCTGCCTCGTCACCAGAAGGTCTCTCCTTTTCATCACTGAATGACTTTCATCACTGATACCAGAACTGGATGAGTTTGGGCTTGTTTACACTGCCACATGGTTCGGATTAAGGGGATGTGAATATCAGCGCGTGCTGAAGTGCTGTGCTGTAACTCCCCCATGTGGATGCTGCAGGCACGAATTTAAATGTTTAATGCAAACTCAAGACCTTTAAGTTTGCACCTGCAGCATCACATGGAGGAGTTACAGCACAGCACTTCAGTGTGAGCTACTGTTCACACCCTCTTAGTCTGAACTGCAGGGCACTGTGAACATGCCCTTTAAGCATTCCGGGAACAACTTGTCAGGATTGCCGGGACTCTGATATGACCAACATCTCAATCTCCAGAGAAATCTCACAAGCTGTTTGACATTCTGTCATTCTGATTCAGCCAGGCTCACTTTCCCCATTAATGAGGGACTGCTTGACCCAACCAATGTTCTGTGGCAGAGACCAGCCACAGTACCACCGAGGCAAAGCAAGTCTAAAAGAGGAACCAAATACCCCCATGAGGTATGAGTTCTTCTACACTCACCTCAACACAGGATCCTTAGTCATGCTGTGAAGTGAAGTTGAGGTTGAGCAAAAGCACACCTAAGGGCAAGAAATCCAAATGACTTGACGTGTTTGGGAGGAATATGTTGTTTCCCAGGGGACTCCTTGTGAACTATGAGAAATCAGCTCTCACACTTCACAGATGATAGATTTCATGGGAGCTTTAATTGACTGCAGATTGGCAAGAGCCTATCTGCCAGAGAACAGGTTCCGATCTCTTCAGTAGGTGGTACACGATCTACAGTCAGACCTAATGACAACAGTGTATACATGCCTGGTACTTTTAGCCCATGCGCCGTGCATGTATGTGACAGCATTTGCAGACTTCACCTGTAGCTGTTACAACTGTGGCTGAGGTCCATATACTTCCCATATGGTCATCGCATGAACAGGAGGATCACAGTCCTGCCTCAAGTCCTATGAGAGCTCACTTGGTGGCTAGACACAATCAACGTGATTAAAAGGGGTGCCATTCTCAATCTCTTCCCTGATGATGCTTCAGGAATGGTCTGGCGTGTCCACCTGAGCCACATGTAGATGTAAAGCAGACAGTTCAGGAATGAACTGAAGCTATCCATGAACATCCTGACACTGAATGCCATCAGACTGGCCTGCATAGCATTCCTGCCTGTTCTGCAGAACCACATGCTGCAAATCCTGACGGACAACACATCTGCTGTATACTACATAAACGTGCAGGGTGAGGGCTTGGTCATCTCCTTTTAGTTGGGAAGTTATCAAGCTTTGGGTATGGTGTTAACAATATGGGGAAACTCCACTGGCTCTATGCCTTCCAGGGGTCTGCAGTAATCTAGCAGACTTCCTAAGCAGATACAGAGTGTCTAACCACACCTTCCCCCTTCAGTGGTGTCAATGACTTCTGTATGCTTTCCTGCTGATTCCTCTGATCCCCCAAATAATATCCCTCAGACAAGACAAGGCTTTGATAATCATTTACTGGCTGAGAGACTTTTGGCTGTTGGACTTGTTACAGATAACACTGCTCTACTGCCAAAATGCTTCTGAAATAAATGTAGTCAAACTTTACTAATTCTGGGTCACTGAGAACGAAAATTATGCTTAAAATTGTTGATTGGCTCTAGTTTTCAAGATATGCTATTGGGTCAGTATATACAACCCTTGACTTGGGAATGGCGGAGGATAAGTGAGTTATAAAGGGAAGGGATCTCAGTTTAAACCAGAAATGACTAAAATACATCTTTGACTGGATCTATGAATAAATCTATGACTGGGTTTGGACGGTACTTGCTTTTTAGGCAAAACAATGAATGATGCAATCTGAAGCTGGTATTGCATCATACATGGTATGAATTGCATCATGTTATTCCTAGAAGTCATGGATGATGCAATCATAACGGAGCTTACATCACTCTGCTGAACAAATTGCCCTATATCAGCTCTAGAAATCATACAGTGTCGTGCTCTCTTATTTGTCAGTGTTTGATTTTGCAAAGGGACACATTTCTGTTTAGCCAAAGTGAGCAGAGATGCCTCATACTTGTGTGAACAGTGCAGATAACTTCTGCTGTTTGTGCTGAAGTGACTTTTGCATCACAAATGCGCAGTATAACCACTATTGTTAAGAAAGCCTATCACCTTTATTTTGGCTACAAAATTGGAGATCAGGACAAGAGGTGGGCCCCACAGATATGCTGCAACACTTGTGCAACAAATCTACAGTGGTTGAACAGGAAAAGGAAATCGATGCCTTTTGCAGTACCAATGATTTGGAGAGAGCCAACAGATCATACCAGCAATTGTTACTTCTGCATGATGCCTCCAGTTGGGAAAGGTGTGTCAAAGAAAAAGTGGACTGTGCATTATCGAAACATTCCATCAGCTATATGTCCAGTACCCCACGGAGAAGGACTGCCGGTTCCTGAGGCACCAGAATCATTCTCACTTGAGTCAGACGAGGAAGAGGATGAAACTTCTGGTCCTGAACCATCAATGTCACATGACCCACATTTTCTCCCATCCTCCTCCTCTGAACCACACTCATAACACAAGGTGAACTGAATGACCTTGTCAGGGATTTGGAACTACCCAAGAGTAGAGCTGTTTGGCTTCAGACTACAGCAGTGGAATCTCCTGGCAGGTGGTGTTAGGGTTTCCATGTTCTGTGACCGTCAAAAGGATCTTGTCACATTCTTCTTCATGGAAGGTGATCTTGTAGCCTGCAACAACATCGATGGTGTGATGGCAGCCCTCAACATCCAGATGAGTGGAAACTGTTCATTGATTCATCGAAGACGAGTCTTAAAGCTGTTTTACTGCATAATGGCAATGTTTTGCCATCAATTCCAGTTGGTCATGCAGTCCATATGAAGGAAACCTATGACAACATGAAACAACTCTTGAGGTGCATAAACTATGACCAACATCAGTGGCAGCTTTGTGGCGATTTGAAGGTTGTTGCTTTCTTGCTTGGTCTGCAGACTGGATACACAAAGTACTGCTGTTTTCTCTGTGAATGGGATAGTCGTGCAAGAGATTCCCACTACATCAAGAAAGATTGGCCACTCCGACAGTAATTGGAACCTGGGAGGAAAAGTGTTCAGTATCCACCACTTGTTGAATTAAGGAAGATTTTGTTACCACCCTTACACATCAAGCTGGGTCTGATGAAGAACTTTGTCAAGGCCATTGACAAAACACAAGCAGCTTTCAAGTATCTCCGTGAAAAATTTCCAAGGTTAAGTGAAGCTAAGATAAAGGAAGGTGTCTTTGTTGGTCCTCAGATTCGTGAACTTCTTTGAGATGATGCATTTGACCATGCACTGCGTGGCAAGGAAAAGACAGCATGGAAAGCCTTCCAGTGAGTGGCAATAAATTTTCAACAACAAGGCAGACAACTACAGGTTGTTGGTGGAAAACCTCCTCAAGGCATACAAAAGCCTTGGTTGCAGCATGTCACTAAAGATACATTTTTTGCACTCTCATCTAGATTTTTTTCCACTGAACTGCGGAGCAGTGAGCGACGAGCACGGCGAGCGATTTCACCAGGACATTGCAACAATGGAGAAACGCTATCAGGGCAAATGGAGCCCATCAATGCTTGCAGACTATTGCTGGACAGTGACAAGAGATGCTCCATTTAATGAATACAAGAGACAAGCCAAGAAGCGCCGAGTAGACACTGAATAGGACTAAACNGATGTCTGCCCCCCCCCACCTTTTTTTGTAGTCCTGTCCCCCGTTTGAGAAGCATTTCCAGCTAGGAGCAAGGCGACAAGCAGTCTGTATGGAAGGGAACTCCATACTGTTTCTTTGCTAAGATGTAGATTTTTTGCCCCTGCTCCCTTTCCTGCCAAAGAATGGCCACTTAGCAGGTAATGGTCCATCAGCCTTGTTTACACTGGGCTGGGCATCAGTTTGTTCTTTGTCTCTGAGGAACCGGTTTGGCCAGTCCCCCAGACTTCTCTGGAAAACATGTTTTTAGACACGATCTCAACTTATGTTTATAATTTCACATATAATGCTGCTATGTGCATTTTTTCATGATATTATTGATCAGCAAATTGAGTGTTTAAATGACAACTCACAAAGGTGTACTTTGTACAAAGATTATTATAATAGTGTATAAGGTGTGGACACAGGTATGTTCTGTCACAGGATGCAAATAGTGAAAAGGTATTGGGGGGGATGGATGGAATATATGTAAAGATTACAACAGGGTGAGCTATAGGGATAATAGTTGTTGGGGAACTCCAAAAGAGGCAATTTGTAATAATCAGAGGTCATGGTGGAACATTGCTTATCTTGAATAGTTGGTGGCACCTATATTCTTTATATAATAATCTGAATTATTTCAGTAATCGGGCATAAATGAACAGAAACTAAGAGGGAAAGCATAGGAGAATTTAACAAAGATGTCTTCATACAGTGGGAGTACTTAAAGCTGCATTAGTAGCTTAGACTGAATATATCCACAAATAAAGTATACAAGTACTTTCAAAACAAAATACATTACAGGGTACAAATATGCAGAATTGTAGGTCATGGATGGTCATACTTTGAGTTCAGTGGGTTGGTATGTCTCTTAACAGGACTAAACTAATAAGATTATTTCTAAAAACTGTGTCTAATTCATGTGGTATATTAAATTGCCTGGTAGCAGGAAATAATGTGATTAGCACAAACATACTAGACTCACTAAAACTTTAACATCTGTGCACAAGAACAATCTTCACTTTGAATTTCCTTCCCTTTTTTTGGCCTCAGTCCACCCCTTAATATTGCTGTTAGCATAGTGTTTTGCGTGTGTACGTTCAAACATCTCTTATTGAAATTATAGGGCTTCTTGGATCATTGTCAGAGTAGACTGTAACTGCTCTGTAAGTGTTTTTATCATTCATTGTGTCATTGTGGTGGTTGCCAAACATTCCTTTTAACTCTGTACTATAGGTTTTTGGCCATTTTGATGAAAAGCAGACGTGCATTAGAATAGTCATGACTGTAAATAAAATAACTTGGGTTCAGAAGCCATGTCATGTTGCTCTGCAGTTACTCTCTAGCTTATCCATTAAAGAACTGAGATGGCTGATAAAAAGGAAAAGAAAGGAAAAGCAAAATATAAGATCTTTTTGCTTTAGGGGACCAAAAAACTATTTTAAGAATAGTGCAAAGGTATGTGAAACTAATAATGTCTATTTTTACGAAACTCTTGCTATCATATATCTATAGAATATAAAAAATAAGGCAAACCAGTTGATACTGTGTATGTGATTCTACTGAATTCACTGTATATTATAGTATGCTACAGTATTGGTACACTGTTATGTATCTAGTGAATGAACCATTGTAACTGCTTATGCAGTTTTTGCCCCAGCTTCCCACCTTTCAGGATCTGGCTACCAGCAGCTGGGAAGTGTAATTCCCAGCTTGGGTAGCCATACACATGCAGCTCAGCTCAACCTAGTGCCTGAAAATAGCAGTGTGACTGCAGCAGCTTGTACTAGCTGTCCAGTATGTAACCAGGGGCTTAGGCAGGATTGTGGTCAGGTGGCTAGCCCATGCCATTGCCCGTGTAGCCACGGCTAGATTGCTAATTTTAGGGCATTCTTTTGACCTTCGCAACTTCCCATCTGTTATGTAGACACATCCTGAAAGGGAAGACAAGAGTACCCTCACCTACCTTTGTTTCATCTCGGGCCCCTCCCCCTTGCATGTTTCCAAGCTCTGAACCCTTTGCATACTTGCCTGCAAATCCTGTCCTCTTTTTCTTGTGCAGCAGAACCACACTAGGTCAGCTGCTTGGGGATACTTTTCTGCTATGAAGGTAAAGGCAGGGTTTGGTCCTATGATAATCGACTGACTGGCCAATATGCCAAAGGAATCGTGCCTTATAGCAGCATGGATTGTTGTTTCTTTGGATAGGAAATATGTTGACTCTGTGTTTTGAATGTTTTATTTCATTCGGGGAGTTTGCATGAAAGATGTAGTAGGATGGCCACAAGAATATAAAGTATTTTATTAATCTTTCACATGCTGTCATCTCTAAAACAGCAACCAAGAGCCCAGAAACAGAATCATAGTTGCTTAGTCATTTCGTTGCTATAACATTTGGTTAACCTTTGGTTCAAACCACTGAAATCTTGGCAACAGTCTTTGAAGATAATAAAGTGTGGTGTTGAGATAAATACCATAAAAAATTCAGCCAAGTTCTGGGTTTTGTCAACTTTTTGTGTGAACCTGTACAAAGACATAAAGGTAGACAAATTTTAAGGTGATGAGCCAAGAATAACTTTGATTAGAATGGCAGACCTATATTTAGCCCTTTCAAGGAAAGAATGCAGTGCAAGAGGCGTATGACTTTTTATAACAAATTGTGGAAAATAAGGGTGTAAACAACCCCCTACTTGAAAATCTGCGTATGTTGTGAAAATTTCATAGAACTCTTGGCATCAGTTTTTGCTTTTACAGCCCAGATTTAGAGTTCTATGAATTGGTTGCTAGGATGCACGGGGAAAACATTTTGTACACCATATTGATGATTGATTTGGTATTATTGTCAGTCTTATCCACAATCCTTATCACAGTGGTAGGTTCTTATATATAGCTAATACAACAAAATATTAGAGAGAAACTCGATTTACTACTTCTGTATCCCTTCTTGGTAGCTGTAACACACAATAGCTCAAGAACCTAATTCCTGATTTTTCTGTACTCAACTGTTAGGTATTGATTTTTATCTGAACAGCAATGTCCTAGGTGCAGTAACTCTAGCACAGAATGGTGTTTCTGACCGTACATTTAACAAGACTGCAAACTGAAATAGCTTCCTCTCTGGCTTCTTTAACCTTTAGAAAAGGAACAACCCATGCTGAAGGAGCTAATGTTAGCGCCCCCCTCCCCTCATTGGGCTTATTCCTGTGAGGTGCTGAGCAGCCTCCATACCCGTTGTTTTCAGTGGTAGATGAGACACTCAGTGAACTGGGCCCACTCTGGCCTACCAAAATAAGTTGCATACAACTAACTTTCAATCACAATATCCAGATGTATGGATGAAGGGAAGTTGGTATTATAGAAAGTTAATTAGAATATGGTTAGGTAAGTGGTTTTCAAAAGCCACATTCTTAATGGCTGGATGGCCTTTTTAGTGATGTCACAACCATTGTCCAACAGAGCCTATAACATTATCACTCGGAATGGGGGAGAGGAAAATCCTAAATTCATCCATTAAAAAGGTTATGAAAAGTTGAGAGGGGATAGTTAGTATCTTTCCCTGACTTTTTCGAGTGTGTAGTACTTATCACAATTGTTTAGGTGCATTAACACAACAAAAATATAAAAATGTCACCAAAACAATGACAATACTTTTCTGCATACAAAAGCCTTCAAGAAAAAGAAGAGAACCCCTTCTTATTCAACCTACCTTCTCCAAAAAGATGTGTGTAAATAAATAAGTCATGCAGGATGCCCTGTAGGTCAGTAAATTCTGTTTCTTTTGGTCCAACTGAGGAATCCAGTTCCAGAGATGATGGCCTGGCACAGCAGATGCTGTGTCCCTTCTCCACCCCTTACAAATTCTGAGGACAGTTATCTTGAATAGTCTGATTTCAGCTGTCAAGACAAAGTACAGAGAGAAAGAGAGACTATGAAATCATTTAATAATCCCCACCACCTTCTGTCTATTACCTCAACTTCTTGTAGCCTTTTCCATCTGCCTTCTCTGTGGCTCTTTTAAGTGTGGCCTCTTAAATTAAGACCCTAATTTGGGATGTCTAAATTAAATCCCCATGTACCATATTATGATAAAGTTGCACTTAAATTCAGCCTACTCACTTCCATGCCCTGTTGAGTGCCATGACCAGGCTTCAGGGGGAAACAGTGGGATTTGAAAAAAAAAAAAACCCACTGTCAGGGGCACTTTGGTTCTTTGGGAATATAATTGTATGAATACATTTTGACTGCTGATTACTGTTTATTTACAAACAGCACTGGAAATCCCGGCATTTACAGTCCTCAGGTTTGCACACGGTGAGCTGTCCAAGTCTAGCCACAATAGTCATCAGGAGAAAATTGTTCGTGTCTCTCTTTTAGTGACCCGGAGGAGATGCTTAATGAAGTATTGGAATAAACAATTTTTCCCCTCTGACAAGATTAGATTAAAAGTCACTCTAGGTACTTGCCTGCAAAAATTAATGTACACAATGTAAAAGTCCCCCAGGAGCTTTGATTAAAATATTGGATGATTATCTAGACATGAGTTAAATTAATTTATAAACCCTGCCAGCTTGACACTAGTGTGTAGCCTTTTGATCTCAGGAAAGGCTAAGGTCACTGTATGAAGCATACCCGTGGTTTAATTTATAACCTGTTAGGTTTGTCTGAAGTGTAGATATGACTTAATTTGTGAATTTAAATTTTAATTAAGATATTTTTAAAAGTACAAGTTTACTTAAATGTATTGTGGGCTGCCAAGTAATCTGTTCTGCTAATAGTAAATGACCATTTCGATAATTAATCAAAAACATTTTTTAGCTGTTAGAACTTAGGCAGAACAATTACCGGTAATTGCTTTTTAATTATAAGGGGGGAAATATATGTTAGGCTTAAAGTCAAAATTGTGAGGCCACAACTGATAAATCAGGCAATTTACAGTGCTCAGGCCAAATTGAAGCCAAATTGTAGCTCTATTGACTTCATTGGAATGAGGCCCATTGTATTTATATAATTTATTCAAAGGTAAGTTGTTTCCATAAAATACATAAATAAAAAAAGAAGGATATTGTTATTAATGGGTAATTGTGTAGTGTTACTGCCATTTGGGAATACAAGCAGCTGAAATTCTAACCACAAGGGGTTCAGTTTAAAAGCAACAGGCTGAAACTTTAGTAACATAAACACAAATTGTTACCCAGGCTCTTCATTCTTAATGTAGCAGACTGACTCTGTGCCTAATCATGACAGATGACCCTGCATCCCCACTTTTTATCCATTTAGCCTCAACGCCATTCTGAGTCAGTGATCCTCTAAAGAAAATGGGGTACGCTCATGGGCATGCCTTATGTCTGTGACCAATTATAAGATCCGCAATCTCATTTTGGGAAAGGGGGCTTAGATGACCGCTCTCACTGCAAGGAACTGCTCCAGGAAAATTTCAGTAATAAAAGGACTGTATAACTAACCACTGTGTAACCAAGATATGAATTCCATCTACTGTCTTGTCAAACATCTAAAATTAAAGTCAGTTTGGGACAAACATGAAATCAATATGCCATCAGAACTAAGTCACTTAAAATCAACCCTGCCAAACATATTGGGTGATTCTTGAAGGATGATCCAGAGTGAAAGAATGCCATTGAAGCTTATTCAGCATCCTGTAGATGAAGAATTCCTTCCTGACTCCAAATATGGTGACTGGATCATACTATGCATGTGAGGAAGGATTAGCCATACTAAACCATATGAGATATTTTGATTATCACTTGTATCCAAAGTCAGACTTGTCAACAACTCACTTGGCTTTTGTCGAATATGAGGCCACATGGAAATGATGCAACAAGGTGGAGAGCATTGGGGAGATCTTTGTACTTTTGGTGGATATGCTTTTCCACAAAGATGCCTGAAAGAAGGCCATTCCTGTGAACTGGCAGAGTTTGAATCTGCTATTGCCACCCACCACCATTATGCAAAAACCCACAAGTCACTCAGGAAATTTGGTGCTATCTGACAGGATCATGTTAATTATGATCTTCAGATACACCAATGAATAGTGCCAGTTTCAGTATGTGATAATAGCAGTTGACTTATTTTCTGTTTTCACAACTCACCTGGGCTATATTGTTAAACCTGATTCAATTCAGGTTAAATCAACTCTGTTTTTGTCTATAGATTTAGTTTCCTTGACATATTGGAGACTTTCAGGTTCAGTTACTGATTTTCTATTTTAATTAAATTCAAAGCTTCTGTGTTTATTTTCAAAGCTCAAGATAAGAGTAGATAATTGAGATGAGAAAAAGGAAAGTATATACCTCATCTCATAGTTTTTCAATCAGCAAAAGATTCTGTCCTTAGCAACGATAGCATAGTTTGAAATTCTGGCAGGGCCTTTGACCCATGTGTCATTGATAGAAAATCCTTGTCTATTCAAGCAACATGATCTGAAAGAGAACATGAACAAATTAAGCCTGATAAGGGTCAAAACTGCATGATTGGAGAGTTTTCAAATAATTTAAGTCCAGTGGGAAAAGGTTTGGCCAAAATGAAACTAGGGTTTGGGAAACTTACAGAAAACATGACTGGAACATTTGAGATGAGTATGCAACCCATGGAAATCCTCACCTTACTGGCCAAGTTGTAGCTTTGATGGTGCCAGGAGCAGCAGAGACATCTTCTGGGCCATAGGTGGGGTTTGAGATCTTAACTGGGAACAACTGTGCTCCTCTCCCTTTTGTCCCCCCTGTTGCTTCTCTCTTCACACTCCCTTCTTCCTGCTTAGAGTATGGGAAGGGAAACAGGGGTCTGGGGAGGGCACATGCTCCAAACTGGTGATCAGACTGGCCCCCAGCACCCCCAGCAGATATCCACCATCTTCGTTAAGGGTGAGGCTGAAACAGGGAGCCCACAATGTCTATACCCCTCCCGGAATTCTTTTTTTTTTTTTTTTTTTTCTGGGCCATGACTAAGTTGTGATTTTTCAAATAGTTTTATCATGACAGACAACCAGCTTAACTGATCATCATTGCAAAATTCAGTTGAGTCTCTGTCCATGTTAGGGAAATTAGCATTTGTTGTAAAAGTCATATGTAGAAACTGTCATTTCTGAAATTTCTTATTATTACTGAGAATTGGAACACAGAGTACTTGCTTAATTACGGATAAATATTTCTTCGTTTACCTCTTTAGTGAGTTTCTCCAAATGCTACAGGATTTTTATAAACTATTCAAAGAGAGTTTTGGTATTGCAAAGTACAACTCATTACTATTGTCATCCAGTGTGTTATTGTACAGTTTGCTTTTCCTCTTGCTTCAGTGGTCTTTGGTATACTAGTAAGTTGCCAAGCATTAGTTTTACTGAACAAACTTAGTTTCCTTTTACACTATTTGCAAATGTGCCTGGTTGAAGTGAGCACATAGTGGTTTAGTTATGTGATAACACTAGTACACTTATGGAAGAAAATAGAGAAATAGAAGTTATCTGTTGTAGTAGTTTAAGTAAACAAATCCCTATCCTATTAGTGCATCCAATAAAATGAAACCATTATCAACAGTAATAAAACTAAAAACAGACAAATAGTTTATCTTTCTGCTCAGCTCATTGAAGATCATTGAGAGTGCATATACTACATTCACAAATAAGCCAGTTTCCAGGGATTTGTCAGAGAAATCCAGTGTGGTGTTAAAGCCATGCTAGGTTTTGGCTGACACCTAGCAAAGATGTATATGATCTGATTCACCATGTCATTAATTGTCTCTTTTAAAGTCAATTCGTGACTTTTTAGGAATGCTTCTTGAAAATTGTTTTCTGGGTGCCAAATGACTTTAGAAAAAAAAAGTTAAGACCTGCATGTTAAAGTAATATACAGTAATTTGTCAAGTTCAGTGCAAACATTTTTGAGTTAGCAACTACCTATGTATAATTGGAAGGATGAATTTCTGTAATATAGTCCATCTCTCAATGCATATGGTCTCCCAATAAGAGCTTTGGCCCTTTATCAGCCTGATGGGATAGAAAAAGGAATATTCAAAATAAGTTCACTATTTCAAGATTGAAAATACATGCCCTTGACTATATTAATGGAAAAAGATAATGTGAACAGGTGACAACGTTGAAAATATTTGCACAATGGAATAAATACAGTTACTCTGTTGATCTGAACTTGAGAGATGTGCATGAAAAAAATACAAATGATTGGATGAAAATTGATGATTGTCTAATAAGGGAATATAGATTTGTGATAAGATGTTCTGGGAGCAACTTATTGAGCGGGGCTAGAATTTTCAAAGAGAGTTACAGGATCTAGGTGCCTAGCTCCCATTGAGTCTCAGTAGGCTTCTTAGAAAATCCCAAATCAATATAGTTTTTCGTACTGATAGGGATGTCCGCCTATAGGGCTCAAGGATTCTAATTCTAGGTCTTCCTATTTCACGCAGATGCACCATTCTGATAAACATATCAAAAACTTTGAATTTACAGCTAGTCTAAATATATGTATTTTTACAACTCATGTTACTAGTTGAACACAGTCTTTTGTCCATCTCCCAATAAATGTAGAATTTAAAATAATTGGTACTGTTTTTAAAAATTATAATCTGAAGATTCTGAAGAAGGAAATAGTCTGTCTAAAAACTGTTCCCTGTTAGGTTTTTAAATACTAGCTAGACTTCTATTTTACTGAATGTTTAAGTGTTCAGCTTCAGATTCTATATGACTGGCTTGTATAAAATAATGTTTTATGACCTCTAAAAAGTGTTGATGATGAAGCTGACTTCTGAAACAAAGGTCTGGATTGCTCAAAATTAATACTGATTGAATTTCTGCAATGGCACAAATCTGTGGAGAGCATATCTGAATGAACTTTTATCATCAAGATTAATTTGATATTTCAAGGAGTAACTATAAGGATCTGAATTATGGAAACTGGGAATTTGACTGAGTTACAAGAACATTGTTGAGGCATTACTATGAGTACACTTGGTACCATACCAAGAGATTTCTAGCAAGGGAATTTTTGTTAGGTTCTTGCATTTTACCAGTAATCAATGATAAGTATTGTGACAGGGTCGGGCCAGATGGCTACAGGAGAGTGATAGAAGGCAGATATATTAGCCTCAGATTAAGCAGGTCCCTTTTCCCTGTGTAAAATAACAGGGGCGGTTCCAGAACAATCAGGAACTTGCTGGAACCAGTTAAGGCAGGCAGGCTAATTAGGACACCAATTAAGAAGCTGCTAGAATCCATTAAGACAGGCAGGCTAATCAGGGCGTCTGGTTTAAAAAAGACCTCAATTCAGTCAGTGAGGGGTGTGCAAGGAGCTGAGAGTGAGATGGCGTGCTGCTGGAGGATTGAGAGTACAAACGCTATCTGGAATCAGGTCCTGTGGTGAGGATAAAGAAGGTGTTTGGAGGAGGCCATGGGAAGTAGCCCAGGAATTTGTAGCTGTCACCCAGGTGTTACACGAAACATTGTAGACAGCTGTGATCCACGGGGCCCTGGGCTGGAACCCAGAGTTGAGGGTGGGCCCGGGTTCTTCCCATCCCCCCAACTCCCTGTTGAATACAGGAGGAATTGACCTGGACTGTGGGTCCCACCAGAGGGGAAGGTCCCTGGCCTGTCCCCTGACCCACTAGGTGGATCAGAAGATACTGCGGGGATTGTTCTCCTTCCTTTTCCCCATGCTGGCCAGTGATGAGGTTAGCTGAGTGAATGGCAGGTTTGAGCCACTAGCAAAAGTGGCCAAACTGAGGGCTGCCGTGAATCTCTGAGACGAGCAAATCCGTCAATAAGCATAGGACCCACCAAGGCAGAGGAGGAACTTTGTCACAGTATGCTTACTATCAGGTTGCCCAAGAGACTAATTCTTTTGTGTCACGTAGCTGAGATTTCTGAATGACGTTGAGGAATAGTATCATGGTTATAATTTTGTGAGCCCATTTTTTATTTATTCTCTGACTCATTTCTTTGTATTGAGTTGATGATTGTAAAAGTAATTAATTAAATAGAAAAATGTTTGTATGTTCTAATTTGCTTCTCTTTCTCTCTGGGATATATTGGTTTTCCATGCCTTCTGTTTGTTTAGTTAAGTAGGCTTTGGGGAGAGGGGTAGTTCTTTTGTTCAGGGAATCAAACTCAGTTAAAGACACGTGACATGGCCGAAGTCATTCAGAGCAGTGATTATGCAAACTATTATTTAGGGGGTTGGAAGTCTCATTCTTGAAGTTTCTCTAAGCTTTGTTTTATATTTTTCTTTTTACATTTTAATTTAAATTTTTGCTGGTCATCATGACAAAATCTCTAAGGCTGACTGTTTATCAGTATCATTGTCATTATTTAATGTTATTTATAAACATGAACTTTTCACTTAACTATGCTTAACATTTATCCATGATAATACCACTGGGTATAATGCCACCTTCTCAGAGACCTGACTTTTGGAGAGCATTAGGGAAATTTATTCATAGGAGTGTTTTATGGTGATCAGAAGCGGGGTTTTGCGAATGAGCAATTTTACTGTTGCAACACTGATTAAATTAATTCATAGGCTGCATGGACGTGTGTATGTGTATATTCATTTCAAGTTACTGTTTATGCCTGTCTCACGCCTGACTATTATAGACAATACAAATACCAAATAAATCAATACGCTTAAAAACAGACCAAAAAAACTTCCCCTGCAGTATTATTTCTATCATGTTCATCTTCACCCATCCTCATTTAATATTGTCTTTGGATCTAAGAGAGCATGTGAGTCTTGCAGAATGCCCTAAATATTTGCAATTCTGGACTTTGGTGAACCAAGACAAGAAGCAAGTTTCTGAGTAAAATAGTTCTCACTGAGAACATCCTGCTGTCAGCCCTCTCGGTCCCCCCTAGTTACACCAGTTCTGATGATTATAGGCAGGGCCAACGAGAGCGGGGGGGAAGCCAGTACAAATTACCAGGGCCCAGCGGTCCGGAAGGGGGCCCGGCTTCGCCGCCCCCCTCCTCCCTCGTTGACTCTGTTTAGCCGGACCGCCCTTGCTGAGGGGCCCAAAAATTTTTTTTCACTGGGGCCCGAACCTGGTCTCGGCGGCCCTGATCATAGGTGCTGTTGTGCTGCATGGAGAGAGTGACTGTCTCCCAGTAGACTGGATCCAAACTATTTAGGTTATTACTGTAGAAGTCAAACCCAATACCCTGTCACCTGAAAATCAACAGCTAACCAGTTGAGATCACTGCACACAAATGTTAATATGCCCCATCTGTGAAAGATCAGTAAGCAGGCTACCTCATTCATTCTGCATTAGCTGCAGTGGATGCAACTTTCTTGCTAAGTGCGTATAAGAAGCATCTTGACAACTGCTGCATCCTCATATTCAGAAACTCTTGGGAATACAATACCATCATAGTGTGAGCTTTAAAGACAAAGAGCATACAAATCCATTTATCAGGAGTGCACATATAGGAGTAGATTCTCACCTGCAGGTAAGCCCGGCACCTAACAGGAAATTAGTTGTGACTCCCTGATCTGTGCTGCCCAGTCTCAGCATAAATCTAATCAAGACTGGATGTTTTTTAAAAGATATGTTCTACTTGAAACAGGAATTATTTCAGGGAAATTCTTTGGCCTGAGTTATGTGGGAGTTCAGACTAGATGGATCACAGTGGTCCCTTTTGGCCTTAGAATACTGTATATGTAATCAGAGCAGCTGCTCTAACTTACACCATTAGCACAAGATCCTTAAGGGACCATGCACCAATGGATGGTAGAGGTAGCAGAGTTTCACTTTCCATAGTCTGCCTCCGGTATGCATCCCTAATGGCTCCTGCACTAGAGGTGGAGGGACTACTGGCACAGGAGCTAGCTACGT
Source organism: Trachemys scripta elegans (assembly GCF_013100865.1). NCBI lineage: Eukaryota > Metazoa > Chordata > Testudines > Emydidae > Trachemys > Trachemys scripta. The sequence continues at coordinate 97,169,376 of NC_048301.1, forward strand.
AGCCTCTGCCAGCTATACATCAGAGAAAAGTGGTTATAGCAGAGCTGAGAACATGGGTCATTATCTCCACCATTTCTTTTGGTTGTCTTTTCTGTTCTAGAAACATTCTCTGTTTTATTTTAATTGAATTTTGGCCAGTTAGTCCTCTCCTCAGCTCCATTTTTCCCAGTGTAAATTGTTCCTCTGCACTAGGTATAGCTAACAAAATGGATTAAGGGCTACAATACAGCCCTTAGGAGGATGGGAAAGGGGAGAGAACTTAGGTGTTGAGAATGAGAGAGAAAATGCATGCAACATTTACAAAAAATAATTTTAAAAATTGAACTATCAGATTTTCCCATCCTTACTCTGCTTCAGTGGTGAAAAACCATTCAATCTCTTGTCTTTAAAAACATTAACTTCAAACATTTTGCCTAATCATGTATGTAGAACTGTCAGAAAATGTGATTTTTTAATAGAAAATTTAGAGTTTTCAGTGAAAAATCAGAAACCTTCAACTGAAAACCAAATATTTTGGTTTGGAAATGCTACCCACAAAGCCTCATGGGGTTGTAGATAGTAGGGTTGCCAACTTGGTAATATTTAAAAACCGGACTCTCCAGCAGGAGTGCTGGAACCTCCCCTGCACTGCCTCTTCCCCCTGAGGCCCCACCCCTGCCCCACCAATTCCCCCAAGGCCCGCACCCCATCCACTTCTCTGCCACCCTGCCCCCATCGCTCGCTGCTTTTCTCCTCCTACCCCCCTGCCTGGGTCAGGAGGCACTCATCTGCAGAACTTGGGCTGGGAGCTGCAGCCACCCAACACAGGTAGGAGGTGGCCCCTGCTGAGGAGGGGCTGGCACAGATGATGACCTGGCACCTCCCTGCCTTCCCCGCAGTAACCAGACATTGGGTGTCTGGTCAGTAGATCTGACCGGAAACTATTGGGTCCCCTTTTCACCTGGACTTTCTGGTTGAAAACCGGACACCTGGCCACCCTAGTAGATAGTTGCACCATGCCCCAGTCTTCTCTGTGGCCAAGCTCTGTAGTCTGACTATATCTTTCATGATAAACCACAGTCTCCTGCTCTTACTGAGTGGTTGTGGTTCATCATGGGAGATGTAGTCTGGGTGGTAACACTGGCCCATAGAGGAACCAGTGGGCATGTGAGGCACAATGGTAGCATTTTCAAATCAACATTTTTAATTTTTTTTGGCCAAAAACCGGGAGGTGGTGGGGGGAGAAATTCTTTCAGGTATTCAGTTTTTCAACAAAAAGTTGACTTTTTTTGTGGAAAGTAGACACTTTTCAAAGGCAGTTAGGGCTTAAGTAGGGATTGCAGGATCAGCCCGGAATCTTTTGATGAGTTTTATTTCATATAAATGCCAAATACTGATATTTAAATATAAAATTGCTCCATCCTACGTTTAAAAAAAAATCTTTTGAAAAAGTGAAGAATGAACTTTTCAGTTAACCAAAATATAAGCTGATAGTGATATTTGAAATGTAATGTAAATTAAGACCCTGAGACAGGTTTTCTTCAAAACAAAAAAACACAGGAAATTCTAGTGACAACTATGATGTGCTATACAAATACAGAAAAATGAAGTGTGTGAAATATTGGTAGGAAATTAAGGTCCATTTCACTGAGAGAAAAACAATGAAATATAAATTCTTCAAGGAATTTCAGTGTGTTATACTTTTTATGCTTTTGAAAGTTAGTAAATTCTTCGGGATGTTGGGAACTGAGATGCTGCTGCACAGCAACGGGATATTAGAATACACGTTGTGTATTTATGAACTGATTCCCTAATAGATAACAACTGGAGTGGACTGGAATGTTGCAGCTATTTTAATAGCCCTTCCATTATTCTAGGGATTTTTTCCATTGTTTTTTAACTCAATTAACTAGAATGGCTGTAAAGTGGTTTACAAAGTATTTTGTATTTATGTTTTGCAATCATTGCACCAATGTTTTACTGCACCACAGATTTTATACAAGCTCTGCTGTATATAAACATCTTGTAAATTAATAACCCTTCTTGTCTGAATGTTTAATGACTATTGATCACTAGTTTGTCATGAATTGTAATGTATCCCATAGTTTAATTTAAAAAAATATTTGTCAAATACTTTTAGAAATTATTGTGCGGGACTTCGTATCACAGCTGGTGTAGTTTAAGGTTTGGACAGAGTCACTGCGAATGAAGCCCTGCTGTGAAATAAAAGTCAAAAGGCATCTTGGCATCCCAACCATTTCCTTGGGAGAAGATTACAGCCTGAGTATGTTGAACTTTATTGCCATGGGCCTCATGACAGTATTCAGAAACATGCATGGCATTTTTGTTAAAGAAACTCAGATGTGCTCAAACACAAGGGATGGCATTCTTGTATTCATCTGTGTCTTAAACAGAAAAATTAAAAACAAATTTTACACTCATTACAAAAGAACTATAATGGGGTACAGTAAAAATGCTGAAGAATTTATAATTTCTGCATGTAGGAGTTGTTTCCTTGTTCCCTAAATATTTTTGTTATTAAAAAAGGGTAGAACAACAAATTATAACCTTAGATTGTGAAAAATGCATGCATTGTGAGATAGGCACCCAAGAGCTCTCTTTCTACTAAAGTGCTGTTGCTAATGTTGGTTTGCTGCTAGACCAGAAGGGTTGTGGGACCACAACCGGAAAAGTTCTGCATTGTTAATTCATCATCCAAAGTGTAGCTGGGTTAAACTTTTTAAAATTTAATAAAAATTAGGTGCTTGAATGCATCCATCCAAAATTGCATTCATGACATTCTCTCCCCTGCACTCTCCCTCAACAAGTCCACACAAACTTATGTGAGGCCAGAACCTAGTACAGCCAAGTATAAGAAAGTTTATAAAGTTAAAACAATCTTGGCAGAACTTCCTATAGTCTGGGATGGCATTCTGCAGCTTTTCAAACCAAAGATCTGTTTTGCTGTTTTGTAGGCTCACAGCTCTCTCGTCGGCTAGTGAAATGATCTGTAGGGCCTGTTCTTGGTTCCAGCCATGGCTCTTTTACACCCTTGTGGGTGTTGCACCTAGTTTATCTCAGGGTAGAGGTGAGGTTGGTCTAATTTGCATCTTGCCTTGAATAATCCATAAGATCAGGCGTGCCCATAGCATCTTTCCAGCCAGTGGTCAACCTCACAAGAGGTGATAATAGAATGTAACCTCTTCACTTGTTGTTACTGAAGGTCGATGGAGCTCCATCCTGCCCAGAACACTAGCTAGAGGTATGTATCACCTGAGTAGGCGTAACTACAAAATGTTCAAGGGGACTTGTGGGGACATGACTTGGTGAATTGTGCCCTCCCTTCAGTAAAAATTTCTCTTCATAAAATATAAGACAGGCAGAAGAAGTAGTTTTCATAGTGGGGGAAAAACTGCATTGCAATATTACCAAAAATCTGGGGTCTAGTGTCAGAAATGTCATACATGAAGTACAAATGACAAACAATGCCAAATATGCATATTTCACTTAAGCCCTGATATGCAAATATTGAAGCACATTAGTAAAGATAGGTAGATGCATTTTTGCATGATCAGGCATGTGGTGTTTATTGTGCAAAATCAAGCAACTTTATTTTGTGTATCTTTGCCTTTACCCTTTGTGTGATGCATTCTATCCCTGCATCATGTCTTCCTTCTGTCCCATCTACAACAAAACCATTCTATTTCCCAGGTAAATTGCAATACACACATAGAGTGCTGCATACAGATATTATAAAGTAATTATACATTTGTTATATGAAAAACAACCATGAATTATTTTAAACTTTTTTAGAATAAAATGTACCTGTGTAAAAGGGTGTATGTCATATCCACATTCAAAGGTTTTAAGAACAACTCAGGGCAATTTTCCCCACAACAGTGAGAAAAGTCAGCTCCTTGGAGGCTTCACAACGACTGATAGCCCTGTAGTTGAAGAGGTGAGAGCACAGGTCCTCTATGTGGATCCTTCAGTCATTGTCTTCCTCTATGCCTCACAGAGGTAATATGTCCAGGCAGCCTCAGTGGAATTACAGCCTAGAGGAAGAATTCCTTCTTCCTCACCCCATTGTGGAGAAGAGGAACACAGAGTCTGGTTCTGACTTCATAAGTGAAACCTATCTGTATTTGATGGTTATAAATTAAGTAACCATGAAGTTAGCTTTCCCTGAAAGATGTAATGGCTGAAAACCAAGTCCTCATTGAAATCGGTTGGCGTTTTGCTGGTGATTTCAATGGGGTTTAGGATTTCACTCTAATTTAAGAAAAATTAGATTCCATGCTGTATTTTGAAGTATATTATATGGTTTTGGTTATAGGAATTACAAGTGTTTAATACCTCTTTTGACAATCATTATAATAGGATAGCAGATTAGGTTATCTATAGGGTTAAAAACATGTATTTAAGTGTTTTAAAAAAAGAAGAACAGGAGTACTTGTGGCACCTTAGAGACTAACAAATTTATTAGAGCATAAGCTTTCGTGGAGGAGATATATCTCCTCATTATATGTTCCATTCTATATGCATCCGAAGAAGTGGGCTGTAGTCCACGAAAGCTTATGCTCTAATAAATTTGTTAGTCTCTAAGGTGCCACAAGTACTCCTGTTCTTCTTTTTGCGGATACAGACTAACACGGCTGTTACTCTGAAACTAAGTGTTTTAAAAGGTTCTTATAATAAAATTCCATATAGGAACACATACTTTTTCATTTCATTAGAGACAGCACCTGAATGAATCATATAACCGATATTATATGACTGTTAATATCTCATAAAATTGTTGTTTTATGTGAAATATATTTTTAACTTGGGGAACGTAGGAATCATAGCCTTGAATGTGTATTCAAGTCTTTCTCTTTTAGATTATACAATCCATTAGATGCATTTCTTCATATAAAATAGATAACATGACTGTCTATATTTAAAATAATTAAATTTTCTAATATTTTGTATTTTAGGAGGATAAGAGATTTTTGTAGGGTGACTAGAAGAGTTTCTAATCTATATAATTAAGAAAAGGGTAAATCTGCAGTACTTTTTTCTTAGGTAACAATGTTGGCTGTACATTCATTGCTTGATTTAATTAAATTACATCTTACACTTATTTGCTTGTTGTATAAAAGATGTTTCCTCTTGTTTACAAACCAAGAATACTGACTTGTAGCCACATGACATTAACACTTTCTGTGCCAATGAACATAGAAACTATATTCAACCAATCTCATAAATGTGGGTGCAAATATATTTCTAAAATTTGGAATATTAAAATGGGTCAATCTGTTTTGAAATATTTTACTAAAAATACTTATCAATAAAATTGTAGTCCCATTGTTTTCTAATAACATAGAACCAGTTCATAAAATAAAGCAGTCTTTCTAATCCACCCTGATGAGCTCTGTCATTGCTTTAGATGAAGAAAAGACAGAAAATACTGTAGTAATTTGGGTTGGACAATATAAAGCAGTGGTCCCCAATGCTGTGCCTGCGGGTGCCATACCACCCACCGGGGCATTTATGTGCGCCTGCCTATTGCCCAGCAGGGGAGAGAAGCCGCAGCCCCGCGCCTGATGGGGATAGAGAACTGAGGTTACGGGCACGGTGTTCTCTGTTCCCAGCAGGTGCCAGGCCCGCCTGGTGCCCAGCAGGGGAGAGAAGCTGCAGCCCCGCACCTGTCAGGGACAGAGAACTCTGAGGCTGTGGGTGCTGGTGTTCTCTATCCTCGTGCCTTCTCTCTGGCTTCTCTCTGAATTCATATATTATGTAATATTAAATATGTTTTTTGTATTATTTAATGTACAAATACAAAATAAGCCTTGAAGAATTGTTGGCGCCCACCACGCTCTTCTGAAAACATGAATGTGCTACTGGCCACAAAAAGGTTGGGGACCACTGATATAAAATAATCCCATAATGTAAACTGTACAGACAATATAAATGCTGTAAACCAATAAGAAGCTAAACAATATAAAGTGTACAGACTAATATAGGGTGAAATCCTGGCTTCATTGAGGGGAGCTTAGGGGGAGCTTATTTACTTGATTAGGACCACGATTTCAGCCTTAATATATAGCCAACATTGCAGAAATGTATGTCGTCATCTTGTGGTTTCACTACTCATGGTGAGTTATCAGTTCTTTCCTCACTCCTTTGATAAACATAGCTCACTTTAATCTTAAATGCATTAAGGGCCTAGTCCTGCAAGGTGCTGAACACTCTTGGCATTCATTAAAATCAATAGACATTCAAGGCACTCAGTACATCACAGAAGGTGATCAGCACCTGGCAAGATCTGTACCAGTATTTTGTATAGGTGTACACACTGTACCATTAAGCACACACATTTTACCATATATCAGCAACTGGCATGTATCTCATTAGTGTGTGACTTTATATGGTATATGTTATGTTTATTATATAACAATGTACAATAGACTGCAACTAATTGCATTTATTTAAACTGTTTCAGAACTTTGAGCAAAATTGTGCTCAGCTCTGTACAGAATGTAGAGAAAACCATTCCTCTTCAAAGAGCATACAGTCTATACAGTAGATAGTTTATAGTTACACGAGATAAAAATTGCCTTCAGTGATAGAAAATCTCAATGTGGTGTAGATTTTCCTATTTTATTAAAAACACCACACTTTTTAAGATGGCTGGATAATGAGGAACTTCATAGAGTTAGTGAATTTAAAAAAGACAGGAATAGTGCTTATCAGTGGAAGATATCCCTCCCAAGTTTTATAGGTCATGTGACTGAGAGGGAACTGGCATCTTTAGGAGTTTACTGTTGCTTACTATGGCTCCAATTTTGGAAAACACTTAAGAATATGAGTTATCCTGTTGAAGTCAATAGGATTATTCACAGGTTTAAAGGATTCGCTGAATCAGAGTGTGTATTTCCCCTGAACTCAAGCAGGAACTCCTTCCTTCATGTGGTTGTTCATTAACTGTTCTCCACTCAGAATAGGAGGAGGATAGCAGGTTGTTGTCAATGGTTGATGAAATAAGGAAGTAGCAGTTGAAGTCTCCCAAAAATGCAGGTCAACTCTGACCCTGACTAAGGGTGAGGGGAAAAAGAGATGCCTCCCCATCCCAGCGCCAAAAGCCTAAAATTCCCACTAGGTTCCAAAAGCCAAAACTGTCTCCTGCCTTCTTCCAGATTCAGAAGCTCCAGCTGCCTACAGAAAGTTGCCAAAACCTCCAACTTCCCCTCTGAATTCTACAAAACAGATAGTGTCATTAAAAAAATTTACTGCACATTGAAAATCTGAGAGTAGCATAAAATACATTAAATTTACTGTCAAAATTAGTAAATGGAAGAATACAGTAATGATTTTATTAGGTATTTTCATATTTAATTAAAGACTTCCATTTTAATATACTTGAAGCTGCCATTGAATTTCCAGTTTGCTTCATAAAATCATCGGGTTAGAAGGGACCACAAGGGTCATCTAGTCTAACCTCCTGCCAAGATGCAGCTTCAGAAATTTCTGGTCTACAAAGTGAACTTTTAAAAAGGTCCTCACTGAACAGGGCATGGAATCAAACCAGTTTTCTACAAGAATTGGTATTTCATTATCAATTGTCATTATTTTATAGGAAGGCTATCTGTGTGCTAGGAATAATTCTTGATTCCCCATGTCACTCATCTTCATTCTATAGAAATTAAGAAAGAAAATTTCATTGCTTTGCAACATCTCATCAGGAATTTTTGTCAGCCCCTTATATAGTGATGGTAAGGGCTATCTTCTATGATCAGTAACATTTCATATATTTTGTCATTGATAAACCACATGGAGATTTTTTGCTGATGGTCTGGCCTTCACAAATCCGAATTCATTTCATACAGTACCAATAATTGTGTGACATTTACAGTACCTGCATGTAGGTAATTAAGAATGTGTAAGATTTCCACATATAATGTCCATTAATTGTGGCATTTTAGTGTGCTCAGGCAAAGCAAGTGAATAGTTAATGGATTTTACTGTACTTGAAGCAGCAGTGTTAGGAAGGTATCTTGGGAAGAAATTTGTCCTGGAATGGGATCATTTTACTTGTATTGTCTAATGCTTTCATCACATGCTGGACAAGGAAAAATATATTGATTATACCACTACATGAGAAGTGTAGAGGGTACTGCTGACATACCAAATGTGGAGAATTGCATATTTGTAAGTAAAAATGCAAAAATAAAGCACCATATGTTGTCTTTGCTGTGGTGATATATATCTTTTAGACATATGTTAGCTCTTGGAATACTGAATGCTCTCTAGGTGAGGATTCTAAGATTGCTCAGTTTTAGAAAGATATTTTTGTGTATGTTTTGGGTAAAAGCCAAAACTCCAACAAAATAATTTGAGCCAAAAATTAAATGGACAACTTGAAACAATCAGCATAGATCATTTTGCATCTAGACACACAGTAATGAAAGACATCATTAGAGTATCTGTCATGCTTTTCAGCATCTTTTTTTTTTTTTCAGTCTATAATGACCACCTTCTCAACTGGTATGAGATGCATGTGCAGAATGCACAAATTTACACACCCATATTTCCATGCACAGTTGTCACATTCACATTCAGACAGGGCACAGATCTAGACAACTAAAAGTTCATTTACAAATACAACTGGGGTAATTGTGTGCATAAATGTAGGCTTACAAGTGTGCATTCATTTATACACTACCTTTAAAATCTCTCTCTTAAATCTTTTGTCAATTTTTGTTTTTTTTCTTGACTGCGTGTGCATTGATGTGTTACTCAGGATGACTGGGCTACTTGAATTGAGAACAGAGCACTGAAGTATTTGTTATGAAAAAAGTATTAAAAATCACATGGACGTTTTAAACAATTAGAAAACAATTACCTGAAGATTAGTTTTTTGGTCTATCAACTTTGGACCCAGTCCTGTGGTTCTTAACACTAGTAGGCCCATTGATTAAATTATGACTTCTTATGTGAGAAAGAACTGCAAGATAAGGCCCTTTAACAGTGTACAGTGGTCCTCTGATATGTGTGTGTGTCAGGTATAACAGTTAATTGCATAACAATTCCCATGAGTGGTCACAATGAAGTTAATAGGATTACTGGGATGAGGAGAATGCTTTCCTAGTTGGGATACAGATGAAGAATTGAAATTCTACATTTAGTAGTACAGATTAAATTGCAAAAAGTTTGATTTGAGAGAAAACTGTAAGGTAGGAAATGTGTCAGGATGAAGGTATAAATAAAAATCTTGGCAGAGGAACAGTTCAGATAATTTTGGATTCGGGTAATTAATCAGAGATTAATAATAGATAAGCAGATATCCAATCTTTGGGTTGAATTGAAGGTACTCACCAGTAATGGTCAGCATGAAACAAGATAGTGCTAATGGAAGTTATGTTTATGCCACTCATTATCCAGTATATAACTGTGTATTTGTCTTAAAGAGATAGTTGCATTATCATGTTTCTCCAACCTTGGCAACAAGGACCAATGAAAAATATCCAGTCCATTTAAAATTAAAAAAAGAGAGAGAGGTCTTTCAGAAATAGATTGCATTGGGGAGGGTGTCATGGACTGCTTTCACATTATGTTTTCACTGAATGTTGTTTGTTAATGATTTAAAAAAATAGTCTTAAAAAGTCTAGTTGTTTGGTTTTTAAATCTTAAGCTACCTATCAATTCTAGTTTTCCTTAAATCGATTTCCATTACAAGATCATTATTTTCTTCAGTCCACTAACTGGTTGATTTACTTTAACATAACATCTTTTGCGTTATCTTTATTTTGAAAGATCTGAGTGACACATTTCACTGTTAAATTAAGCATTCTCAGACTATATACAGTTAGTGTGTTTTTTCCTCTTTTAAAATAGGCCATTTCAAAGCTTTTGGAAAAATCCTGGAGGTAATCGTTTTATAAAGGTTAAAGTCAATTTTTGCATATCTTAAAAATACAGCTTATGAAAGAGAATTCCTTTGTCCCAGTCTTTCTCACATTAAAGTCAATGTGAGTTTAGCCATTCACTTCAGTGGGTTCAGGATAAGGTCTGCTTATATTGTTTCTTATAAGGAGCTTCAATTTAATTTAATTGTATTATACAAAATAGGATTACTGACCCTTTCAATTCACAGGCATAAGCATAGTGAAGGGAGTTAAGACTTTCCATCACATTCTGTACCAGAAGACCCTATTCATTAAAAGTGTTTTATGGCCATTACACATGTAGAAGTCTACTGAGCAGAAATTTGGCGATACTGCTATTCCATATTAAATTTCTACTGAAAGTTAAGAGGTTTTGGAGGTTGAAACAAATTCTGCTCACCTTACTCTCATAAGTGAGTCTCTTTCACTTTGTTGGCACTGCATGTGTAAGTAAAGAGAGTTAGATTTGACAGTTATAAAAACCCTTCTTCCCACCTTCGCCCCAATTCATTGCAGTGGTGTCATTCATCTTCTAAGATCCTGTCATGTGAAAGATGATGTTCCCTCATTAATACAATTTGCAGTTCAGTCATTAATACAATATGCAATCCATAAGGATTGTCTTCATCTTCTGCCACAACTTAGTGGTAACGAAAGAAACAAACCCAAACTCCATTACAAAACAAAAATCTTTGAGTTCTTCGAGTGATTGCTCATGTGTATTCCACAGTAGGTGTACGTATTCGCCACATGCATTGGTGCTGGAAGTTTTTCCCTTAGCAGTACCCATACTGCGGGAGCACCGCGGCGACCCCTGGAGTGGCACCTGTATATCGCGCTATAAGGGGAGCCACAGGCTCCCCCCACTCTCAGTTCCTTCTTGCCGCCAGTGAAGGTAGTCGGAACTTTGTGCTCCAGTTCTGCTGCAGCCCTTCTTCTCGATCTTAGTAGTAGCGTTCATGGATCATTCTTCAGTTGTTAGAGTGGGCTCGGGGTATGCCCCTTGCCCCAGGCTTCAAGTCGTGTGACTCCTGTCGCCGTTCTATGCCCAGGAGCGACCCTCATGCTGAGTGTCTTTGCTGCCTGGCTGAGACTCACATTAGCGACCATTGCAAGATCTGCAGGTCATTCAAGCCAAGGACCAAGAAGGAGAGAGACTTTAGACTTCGAGCTCTCCTGATGGAGTCGGCACTGGCCCCAACGCCGGTACACGGATCGGACTTGGTGCCGGCCGCCGCATCGTCGATACGTAGCAAGGCCCCTTCGACCAGTCGGCGCCGCTCTCCCTCCAAAAAGCAAAGGAAGGGCCCGGCCTTGCAACGATGCCACGATAAGGATAAGGGGGAGGCTGGTCCCACTCTGGGCAGCCCTCGGTCCCCCCCGGGCTCAAGGCCTCCAACTCGCATGGAGCGGAGCAGCCCGGTACTGTTGGCTCAGGCATCCCCACCAGTATGGATGCCGTTGACACCAGAGGCAATGCAGGCTGCGAAGGACATTATGTCCCTGCCCGTCCCGAGCGCACAACCGGGAACAGGGCCCAGGGCTCGAGGCAAGCCTCCATTGGGTGCCCACCAGACCTCTCCAACCAGCCGCAGTTCCCACTCCGAGGATCGCACCCCACACCACTCGGCGCGCAGCGGTCATTCGTCTGGCAGCTTCCACCCACCCTCGACTCTGGCCAGACTGTCCAGGCCACCGTTGAGACAGGAGTTGCGGGGGCCCTCTACGCCGCCTTCCAGCGAGCGTAGGCACCGAGACAGGCACCGGGAACACTCACCTGCGAGGCGTGGGTACTGAAGCTGCTCTCAACGGGACAGATATCGTCGTTCCCATTCCGGCTCCTGCTCGACTAGATGTCACGCCCGAGGCTCTCCCCAGGACACCTCGTCCTCAGGGCACTGGGCTTCGCATCACCGTCACGGGTACCGAAGCAGTTCATTGGGTGGGTACTGGTCCTCGACGTCCAGGTCCCGAGGGAGACAACGTCACAGGCACCGTTCTTACCGCTCCCAGGGCACCGAGTGTTCTTCGGCAACCTTGGCCTCGGCACCCGGCCACCCATCCTCAGTCCATGCCGTTCAGCTGGGACACATACTGTCATCGGGCACTCAGCTGGGCCAATGGCAGGGGACCCCGTGGCAAGAAAAGTGATGCCAGTGAGCACCGTGGCCACCGGTGCCAGCCCAGATCGGGGCGCGTTCAGTCGCCGGAGAGTCCCAGGCTCCATCGGTCTCATCCGGCCGCCCACAGGACAAGTCGGCGGGTCACGAGTCGGCAGACCTGCACACGGACTCTGATCTGGGGCTCGACGCCCCGGCACCAACCGAGGTGCTCGGCTCCATGTGGGCCCTCTCCCTGGCACCAGACGACACCATAGCGGCACCTCCACCATCATTCCCACAGGAGGACTTCAAGGCGCACCAAGACCTGATGAAGTGGGTGGCCTTCCTTGTGGTGATCACATCGGCCCAACATGTCTCGGAACTCAGGGCCTTAACCTCAGAATCCCCCTATATGGTTTTCCATAGGGATAAAGTCCAGCTCCACCCACACCCGGTGTTCCTTCCGAAGGTGGTCTCCGCCTTCCATATGGAGCAGAGCATCTTTCTCCCCGTGTTCTGTACTAAGCCCCACTCCTCTAATGAGGAACGACGCCGCCGCCACACGATGTGCGTAGGGCGTTGGCTTTTATCTGGATCGGACTAAGCCGTTCCAGAAATCCTCTCAACTCTTTATTGCCTCGGCCGAGCAGGCAAAGGGGCAGCCTATCTCCACCCAGCAGCTTTCCTGCTGGATCACCTCGTGCATACGCACGTGCTATGATTGTCTCCCAGTCTAGGGATGATGCCAGGTTTGGCAGGGCAGTACTTCGTCCTGAGCCACCGTGAACTCCTACCCACCTCCAACAGATATTGCTTGGAATCACCTACTGTGTAATACACATGAGCAATCACTCGAAGAAGAAAGGACAGTTACCTGTTCTGTAACTGGCGTTCTTCAAGATGTGTTGCTCATGTCTATTCCACACCCCACCCTCCTTCCCCTCTGTCGGAGTTGTCCGCCAAGAAGAAACCGAGGGTGGGGGGAGCCTGTGGCTCCCCTTATAGTGCGATATATAGGCGCCACTCCAGGGGTCGCCGTGGTGCTCCCCCAGTATGGGTACTGCTAAGGGAAAAACTTCCGGCACAGGTGCACGTGGCAAGCACGCACACCTACTGTGGAATAGACATGAGCAACACATCTCGAAGAATGCCCAGTTGCGGAACAGGTAACTGTCCATTTCTTTTCCACTAAATACAATTAACTAAGACAGAAAATATCATATTACTGCTATATAAATCCATGGTATGCCCACATCTTGACTACTGTGTGCAAATGTGCTCACCCCATCTCAAAAAAGATATGTTGGAATTGGAAAAGGTTCAGAAAAGGGCAACAAAAATGATTAGGGATATGGAATGGCTTCCATGTGAGGAGAGATTAATAAGACTGGGACTTTTCAGCTTGGAAAAGAGACGACTAAGTGGGGATATGATAGAGGTCTATAAAATCATGATTGGTGTTGAGAAAGTAAATAAGGAAGTGTTATTTACTCCTTCTCATAACACAACAAAGAAAATAACCGAATACCACTAGCTGTCACCTTCAGCCCCCAACTAAAACCTCTCCAGCGCATCATCAGAGATCTACAACCTATCCTGAAAGATGATCCTTCACAGATCTTGGGAGACAGACCTGTCCTTGCTTACAGACAACCCCCCAACCTAAAGCAAATACTCACCAGCAACCACACATCACTGAACAAAACCACTGACCCAGGAACCTATCCTTGTAACAAAGCCCGATGCCAACTCTGTCCACATATCTATTCAAGTGACATCATCATAGGACCTAATCACATCAGCCATACCATCAGGGGCTCGTTCACCTGCACATCTACCAATGTGATATATGCCATCATGTGCCAGCAATGCCCCTCTGCCATGTACATTGGCCAAACCGGACAGTCTCTACGCAAAAGAATTAATGGACACAAATCTGACATCAGGAATCATAATACTCAAAAACCAGTGGGAGAACACTTTAACCTGTCTGGTCATTCAGTGACAGACCTGCGGGTGGCTATCTTACAACAGAAAAACTTCAAAAACAGACTCCAACGAGAGACTGCTAAGCTGGAATTGATATGCAAACTAGACACAATCAACTCAGAATTGAATAAGGACTGGGAATGGCTGAGCCATTACAAACATTGAATCTATCTCCCCTTGTAAGTATTCTCAAACTTCTTATCAAACTGTCTGTACTGGGCTATCTTGATTATCACTTCAAAAGTTTTTTTTTTCTCTTACTTAATTGGCCTCTCAGAGTTGGTAAGACAACTCCCACCTGTTTATGCTCTCTGTATGTGTGTATATATATCTCCTCAATATTTATTCCACTCTATATGCATCCGAAGAAGTGGGCTGTAGTTTTGAATTAAAGTACGTTACATGCACCTATTTACTGTATTTCTACAATGTAAAATTTCAAAATGATTGTATAAAATTAAGTTGAAACCGAAAGTTCATACAAATGCTTTTCTGTTTGTTTACAGTTATTATTACCAGACTTTTGTTGTGGTTGAAACCTAATGCTACTATGCTGTAGACTCAGCATTGGCAACAACCTAGTAACTTTGCTTCAGGTCAGTTAATGGCCTTGTTATTACTCTGGGGTGTGCAACAAGAATGATACTCAACCCCTAAGAAAAGGATGTGTGGACTACCCATCTCTAAGAGCACATTCTTGTTGCTGATATATGGAGTAGAATTGGCTTACCCTTATGACTGGAGGTAAAGGTACCACTGTTGGAACAATAAGAGCAGAAAGGGATATATAAGAAAAAAGCCAAAATGAAGTAAAAATAATTATTTACCTCTCACTAGATTGATCAAAAGTTATATAATTGGAAAAGAATAGTCTGAGAACCCGCCCATCCCCAGCAAAAAGGAGAAGGTCAATCTACCTATTATGTATAAATGCGGTTCACGCTGTCAGCTAGTTATCATGACTTTGCTGATTTTCTGTATATGTTTTTCTTGAAGGATTGTTCAACTTCAGAAGAATACAGCATTGCTGCAGCATTACTGCCCCTGACTACTGCATTCTACAGAGTAAGTTTTTACTGGTTTTAATTAAGTTGATTACTGTTTTCTTATATATGTTTTCATTTATTTAGATCAGCAGTTCTGGGTCGGGACCCCAAAGTGGGTTGGGACCCTTTTTTAATGGGATTGCGAGGGCTGGCGTTAGACTTAGTGGAGCCCGGGGCCCAAGCCCGAGAAGTTCAGCTCTGGACAGCAGAGCTCAGGCTTCAGCTCCAGCACAGAGTGGCGGGGCTCAGGTTACAGGCCCTTCACCCGGGGCTGAAGCCTTTAGCCTTCCCCCTGCCTCGAGTGGAGAGGCTAGGGCAGGCTCAGGCTTTGGTCCCCCGTCCTGGGGTCGTGTCATAATTTTTGTTGTCAGAAGGGGGTTGTGGTGCAATGAAGTTTGAGAACCACAGATTTAGATCACTAAAAGGATGGAAGTGATGACAGGAGAAAACCTAAAAGGGAGGAAGCCTTCTGCCAAAGCCCATTGAAGTCAATGAGTGTCTTTCAGTGAACTTCAGTGGGCTGTGCATCAGGCCCAGAATGAGGGGGGATGATTGGCAATGGGGGTTCTGACTAGAGCAGAACAAATTGATTTTTCAGTTTGGCCAGCAGATTGAAAAATCAGAAAAAATATTCAGTTCATTTCCAAAAATATGTGGAATTTGTCAGCAAATCGGAAAAATCTATTTTGGGTTGTACAAAAAGTTTTATTCTGGTCAGTGTCATATTTATTGCCCAGGTCTACAGTTATCCAGTGGAAACACTGTGAGACTATGGAATTTGAAAGGATGATGATTTTCCACGTTTCAGACCTGAACAGAAAAACTAAGAAATCTGACTGTCACTTGCACAAACCAGATGTTGCTGCATAATAGAAAAAGAATTTTGTTATTCCCAGATCTAACCTTCAGGTTAAGTGACTGTCCCCGTTTTATGCCTCGTAAGACCCACATTCCTTGGCAAAAATGCAGAAGCAGTTTTTATTTTGGTTATATTTTTTATACAAAATTAAGATTTAATCTGTTTTTAAAAAATGTTGTTTAGTATGCCAGATCAGTAGGGGAGCTTTTGGAGGGTCTAAATACAGGGATTACATTTGGAGTTGGAAGATTAATAGAACTTTTAGAACATATTTCAACTTCTTTAGAGTCTTTCAGAATTTATACTGGACTGAAACTAATAGGTCTCAACCTCTCATGGGCTGTGTATGGGCATTCTTCCTAGGAAATTGGTACCTGTATATTTTTTAGACCCTTCTCATCCCCATTACTTGTTTGGTACTATTTCTGGAGAGCTGCACTGAGTCAGGCGCCTGGTGGTGGTTCTCCATTTCTGACTTTGAGGAGAGGACACCATCAAATACTGTCAGGCACTGCTTCTCTTCCTAGCCATTCCTAATGTTTGGAGTGGAGGTTAAAGCTATATGTAAGGTTGGGACTCGGCCAAGAGTGGCACTGGAATCGAGATCTGGGGACAGGTCAGGGTCAGAACCGAGATCAGAATCAGTATTGTATCTGGAAATCTGATGCAAGCCAGGGGTCAAAGCCAGGTGATCAGAATCCAGGGACAAGCCAAGTCAGTACTGTAGCCGGGGTCCATGTACAGGCCAAAGGTCAATGCCGGATAGTCAGCGTCCAAGGAGGATCAGAAAGCAGAGGCAAGGCTGCAAGCAGGTCAGTAACAGGGCTGGAGCAAGGTCAGAGTAGGGCAAGGACAAGACTGGAATGAGCTCAGGCAAGGCTGGGGAATACAGAGGAACATGATCAAGAGCAGGCTTGGAGTCTCAAGCGTCTGATGCACTGCGAGGCTGCAGGAGAGCTCCTGGTGGTATAGTGTTGTACAAACTGATTTGCAGCTCTGGTGGTGTCATAAATATAGAGAGAAGGGTAGCAACTTTTATGTATGCAGTAGCATAGAATCCCTCCTTGGCAGCTGTACTGAATTGCCTTACCTATAAGGGGTTTAACAGTTCAAATAACCTAGTTGGCAATTGACCGGAAGGACCAATGAGGAAAGAAGATACTTTCAAATCTGGGCAGGGGGGGAAGGATTTGTTTGTTTCTTCTCTTTTGTTGTTCCCTTTCCCAATGGAGGGAGAAGCCAAGCAGATACAACATCTAAAAATATACCTGGAATAATCCATCTAAAACCACAAAAATTGTAAGTAGGGCAAGAAAAATGTGTTTTGGCTTGTGTACATTTTTCCTATGCTACAGAGGTAGTTTTACTCCAGTTTTTTGTGACTGTAAATCTGAGCTCAGAGGGGAATCCTCTGTGTTTTAAATCTTTTATTACCCTGTAAAGTTACCTTCCATCCTGATTTTGCAGGTGTGATTCTTTTACTTTTTTTCTTTTAAATAAAGTTCTTTTTTTTTTTTTTTTTTAAAGAACCTGATTGATTTCAGTGTCCTGAAGACAAAGGGTCTGGTCTGTGCTCACATTGCTATGGCAATTGGTTGGTATATTATTCTCAAGCCTCCCCATTAAAGGGGGCAAAGGGGCTTGGAGGGATAATTTGGAGGGGATAGGGATTCCAAGTGACCCTTCCCTGAAAATTTTGTGTAAATCACTTGGTGGTGGCAGCAATACCAGTCCAAGGACAAGGAAAGGAATTTGTTCCTTGGGGAAGTTTTAACCTAAGCTGGTAGAATATAAACTTAGGGGGTCTTTCATGAGGGTCCCCACATCTGTACCCCAGAGTTCAGAGTGGGGGGGAAACCCTGACAGGCAGAGTTTGGGAAATACCTAGGAGTGGCGGTCCTCTGACTCACGCTGTGCGACAGGATAGGCTGCTTCTGCATGCCTAACGGCTGTCATTACAGGCTCTGTAGGAAGAGTAAATTAGTGCAGCTGAGGTATTGCTGCGTGCTTGAATGGTGACTCCCCACAGCTCTGTTGGAGGGGCAGGTGAGCAAGCAGCCCTGGTTTGGCTGCAGGTTTGCCTCACAAATACTGCTGCTCATCCTATTTCCTCACCTGAGTTTTCCTGTCAAGGACCTCATAGCTTATTGGATGGTAGGCTGAAAAATTCTCTCCTCTCTTCATCTGGGCTTCCCTTTATAGTGGCCCTAGCTAGAAGAATAAAAGCTTTCCAGATTCTCACTAGACATGTTGCTATCTGTGATCAGCCCAAAGGGACATACAAAATTCAAACTAAGCTAGGGAAAATTGTTTAGGGGATTTTTTTTATTATTATTAAAATGTATCCTGGCACACACACACTCGATTTGTTACTAGAACCAAATATATGTCATGGCTTTTCTTGCTATATTGCTTATCAGTGTTATTAACGATTCTTATAGGATAGATTTTTTTTTCTCATTATCTTATTTCTCTTCGGGAAAAACCAGTATAGAGGCCATTGGCATTCTAATTCTGTTGCACACATTTTGCTGAAAATTCATACCCTAACTGAACGTTCACCGTTTACTGTTAAGAACTATGACTATTTTACATTTTCCATAAATGAAGTTATAGTAGTGCTTGTAATTATTTGCTGCTTTTAATAATGTTTTGTTATTACTCCTCAGTATAAAATGTAATAAGTATTTTAAATACTCTTTGAAATTGTCCATCCAAGCAGCACAATCTTAATGATAGTTGAAGAATCTGAGGCCAGGAGTAAACAGGAATCTTAGATTTATTAAGGGTATCTATTGTACTTTATACCATGTTCCAGAGGTACCCTTTTGTGTCTTATGTGCAATTTTTACTAGTTCACAAAGAGGCTGGATCCCAAAAGAATTACCAGTGAGACAATCCCTACAATAAATCTAGAGATGCTGTAAAATTTAATTCAAAAACATGAAATTTACAAAACTGCTAAATATCTTCTCAGTCTTATAACTAAAACTCAAATGTAGCAGTTTAATATCTGATTTATCCCTGGATCTGGAGACCATAATACCAATATATCCTGAAATTGCAGTGGTATGGAATTTTATATCTTTAACTATATAATCTTATCATTAACATCATTTCCTGTTCCTTCAGATCAAATAGTAAAAATGAGTAATCCAACATCTCAGTTCCACATCATAAGTACTGTGCATAGGAAATACTAAGATTCATAATATGCATCCATTTGAATTACCTGATGAGCTAAACTTATTACAGGAGAGGCATTTAGTTGGAAGTGTGCCAGAAATTTACTTTGCTATCTCTTTGTTTAGTTCATAAAGCAGAAGTGACAACTCCTCAGTGGAACTGTTCTGTTTACTTTCCAGGCATCTTTACTGTATATGTATGAATGCTGTACAGCTACAAATATTTAAAGTATATAAATATTGCAGCAGAAGAAGCATTATTTAGGATAGTCCAAATAGGCATAAAGAGGGATTGGAATCATAAATGTAATCAAGAAGAGGAAAAATTAAGCTGAACAACACGCAAAACTTACTTAATGGTGTGGTTTGTTAGACTATAGGATGGTTTTCCAATGAAGTGGTAAAAGTTCCATTCTTTGAGACATTTAACAGTCTACTGAAAAAAAGCATTAAAAATGTATTGTAGGGAACAAATTTGTCCTGGCATCAGGTGAACAGGGTGATCTAATAGGTCTTTTCAATCTCCTAATGTCTCTTACTATGTAGGGTGACCAGATGTCCCGATTTTATAGGGACAGTCCCGATTTTTGGGTCTTTTTCTTATACAGGCTCCTATTACCCCCCACCTCCCATCCCGATTTTTCATATTTGCTGTCTGGTCACCCTATTACTATGAGAAGTTTACTCTAGGGGGTTACTACATGTATTTAATTAAAATAACAAGACAGATAATTTCAACTTGCAACATGCTGTGGCTTTGGCTTTTGGGATGTCCAGTAAAATTCCAAAATTTCACTAGTTAATGCCCAAAGACTAAGCTATTGTGAAACGTGACAGCATTCAATTCATAGACAAGAAGTCAGTACATATTTGCGAGCTTTTTTAAAAGCATTTAACTAGACCGTAAGTTATTAACAGAATGTGACTTATCTGTGACAGCAGTCCTCTTCACTGTGTACTGTAATGTCATGTAAGCAAACAAATCTCTTGCCTCTGGGTCAGAAAAGGTTTTAGCTTACCATTAGTAATACTTACGGAATTTTGTTTAAATTTTAAACAATATAAATAAATAAATAAAACTTATTTATGCCTGAAGATAAAAATATATTTATCCAAGGTTTGCAGATGTCCTCTGTTATTTGTTCTTTATTTGTTTTCTAATATAGAGTTGTATAAAACAAAAAGTGTAGTGTTCTCCTGGTAGATCTTTGTTGATAGACAAAGAAGTATTTCACTTAACTGACTTCCATGAAGAATGCTACAGTATATGGGACATTTTCCTTTACCTTTTTTCATAATAATCCTTAACATTTTGTGGTACCTTATATCTTCAAAGTTCTTTACAAACATAAAAGAGCTCAAAGCAACTACCATAGAAGTCAAGAGGAATAAGGTCCCAATTGATTAATAATGTAATTAACTCATTTCTGTTATACTTTTCCTTTTTGTATGTTCCTATGAGTTAGGAACATAAGTACTGTAAGAAGTTCCATGACAAATACTATGTTGTCTTTGGCTATTTTTCTCAGCACCTTAGGATTTGTTTGTCACCTGGCAGTCTGATCAAACAGTCTTCCTACTCCTTCAACCCCTTACCCCTGCCGAGATGGGGATGGGGGGCATTTTGATGCTACATTCTGTCAATGAAGATTCAGTAAAAATTTTCTAGTTTCCAAGAAATAGATGTATTGAATTTTTGAATAGAAGCTTAAATTTCACGTAGGTTTGATTTCTGAGTTCAAATAATTTAATCTTGAATTATATGCAGTAGCATGTATAGCTCCATCTGTGTATGGAAAATTACATTACATGACAGATTATTGACCTAATTTTCAAGTTTACCATTCAACATTCATAATAGTGAATATTAATTCACCCGTAAATGATTAAAGAAAATAACATAATGAAAAACATTCCCCTTTAGAAAGCCAAATTTATCTGTTTTGTATAGAAAATTTAAGGCTTTAAGTTTTCCATTGTAATGAGTATTCTTGTAAATTTTGATGACTAGGATGATCTTGCTATTCAGTATCCCAAGTGTATCATCTAGAATTCTGAATCAGTTAACGTTTTTAATGGCTTGATTTAAAGCACTTGTCAGTGATTATCTTGTTTTGGCAAACAAGATATGTAGTAAGCTATCTCATGGCTTGGCTATGTTACATAAAAATCAACATATACCATTTAAGGTAACACATTTAGATACTTCAGTGACTAATTACTTCATAGATTGCAATACATGACTAAATTATGCAATTGACCTCATTTGTGGTTCAGGATTTTGTGTCACTCCTGAACAATTGTTCGCTTGGCCAAGAGAGCTACAAGTTTACTTGTAATAGATTCATCCAAATGTATCACTAAGTTTTGTTGGTTTTTTTCCCACTTCTGAGCCAGTCTCCAATAAAGTTTAAATTGGATACTGATGACAATTTTGAATCTAAATCTCATAGTGAAACATTGGAAAAATATTTTGCAAAAATCGACACTGGGATTAGCAGGTTAATTCTTAGTTGGAACCATTGTACATCCACCCACCCTTATTTTTATATTGAGTCCCTAGGCAAGGCATTTTGTTATAATGTTGCTTACTTTTGTTGAAAGAAAACATTTTGGTAATGGAATTGGGTAAAACAGAGTTCCTGTTTCACTGATACAATCTTGTTAAAATGTACAAAAAAAGTATTCAGTTGGCACGTGTGGTACCTTTTATAGAACATGGGCCCTTTTTTCCAGAGCATTTGAGGAAGGGATTTACTGGTGGTTCATTATTGGATCAAGAGGGATAGTCTATTAAAGTTCAATGAAAACATTTTAAAGAAACATCTCTCTATCAAAATCAATCATGATGTGAGAAGTAAAACAAGAGATGGAAGGAAGAAAAGGGTAGTGATAAATTATTAAATATGGGACAAACAGTATGCATACTGAGACACCAGATAAATAATTATGATGGTTGTTCTTCGAGTCATTGCACCTGTCTATTCCACTTCACGTACACGAGAGTCAGAGATTTTTCCCTCAGCAGTACCCATTGGGGCAGTATTTGCACCCTCTGCTGCCTTGTGCTGCTGCATGATGGTATGAAGGGCAGAGCCACCTCACCCATCCCGCAGTTTCCTTTTACTGCCCATGATTGGTAGTCAGAGCATGTTAGTGTGCTTCTGCAAATTTTTTCCCCTTACGGGGAATTTATCCTATTGTTCTGTGAAGAGTTGGTTCTTGTTAGATGTTAACTGTTTAGATTAGTATATGTTTTATTTGTTATTGTTCTTCGTTATTTTGTTGGAGCATTGGTTCCTTCTTCTTGTGGGGTGTTGACACTCAGAACCTGGATATGCCTAGGTCTTGAGGATTTAAGCCTTGTGATGGCTGCAAAAGACCTATGCCAGTAAGTCAACCTCATTCCACCTGCCTAAGCTGCTTCAATGGGGGTCACATTATAGATACTTTAAGCCCAAACAAAGAAAGAGAGGCAAGAGTGTGCTACATCCTTATGGAGGTTTCCATGCATCTGCCTTCTGAGCCTTCCTGTTCAAGGAGCACACGAGTGCTTCAGCATCACTGAGAAGTGCCCCTCCAGTCACTGCCTGGGAACATCAGCACTGATCCCTGAGGCCAACGAAGAAACACAAGAGACTGGAACAGTCCAAGGAGCTGAGACTTAGCACCACAAGATGATTGAGTTTCCTGGTACCATATACACTTGTATACCCTGAGGAGATCAGAGAAGGGGGTCTGCTGGCAAGATAGAGTATTCAGTACCAGTCTCATCACACAATGCATCATCAACTCTGGCACCAGTACCCAGACCAAGTGTTTGTGTCATTTGCAGACAGGATGAAAGGTCTTCCAGTCTTGATGCACAGAACTTTGTTCCTGATTTCATCCTGCATATGTCTGTGCTATGACATTGTCAATGTCCCCACTCCAAGCAGTGTGTAGCATATGCTACAAGTTCTCAATCAGATTCCACAGCTCTTATGATTCACGTACCTATAATAGACATTTGTAGAGCTGCAACTTGGTCATTGGTACATACCTTTACAACTCACTATGCTATAGTTCAACATTCCAAATATAATGGAAGTTCGGATGAGCAGTACTTCACTCATTTTTCAGGTAGACTCCAAAATCTACCTCTGGATTGAACTGCTTGTGAGTCACCTGCAGTGAAATGGTTGTACAATCACTCGAAGAAAAAAAAAATTTTTAACCTGTTCTGTAACTCTTGTTCTAGATGTGTTGCACATGTTTATTCCACAAACCACTCCCCTATCCCTTTATATTGGAGTATGTTTGGTAAAAAGTAACTGAGGAAGGCCTGGGGAGGCTCCACCCTTTTTACCATAGTGCAGCAGCATGAGCCAGCAAAGGGCACATGCGCTGCCCCAACGGGTACTGCTAAGGGAAAAACTCTGGTGCACTGGGCATGTCAACAACAGAAGTGGAGTGGACATGTTCAACACATCTCACAGAACAATAGTTACATAACAGATTAGTAATACTGTTTTGGTTTTGGTTTTTCAAAGTGGAGAGACCATATTCTTTATAGCATAGGATCTGTTAGACCAAATGAGAACAGAAATATACATTTCCTTTGGCATGAAGTCCTTACAACTTGAAAGAATTTACAAAGGTTATCTCCTTTATGGACCTTAATAAATAACCAGTTCAATTCAGAAGCCTTTTAGCTGTGGGGGAGGAGCTTTTTGTTATAACAATATAGGACCTCTAAGAAGATCAAAAATTGTAACGTTCAGGACAGCCAGGGCTCTATATCACATTCTAAACATACATCTATATTGTCATCTTAGACACTTTCTCAAAGAGGTACCCAGTTCCAAGTCACTCAAGGAACCAGAATGTAATCATTTGGTATGTTATCTCTTTCAAACAGAATCTATTAAATAAAAGATGAATTATTCATCTGTATCAATTGCTATTTGAAAAGCATGAAGGCCTGTTGTGGAAAGTAAAGGCTAAATTTCTAATGGATGTGACTGTTAGAATACTCTGGTGATGGGTAGAGGGTTAACTGAGAAACTAGAGACATCCTGTAGTCTTACTCAAGACTTATTCAGGCAAAAGTCAAAGTGACTTCAGTTAACGTCAGCTGGAGTTGGTGAGAGTTTTCAGTCTTGAGAAAAGACTGAAGGATTTGGAACTAACACATTGTCCATTAATATGAAATGCAGAATAGTTTGTAGTCATCTTTATTTGTAGAATTTTTAGGACTCCAGCAAGTTATATAGAATTAATTACCAGTACAGTAAGTTTGGAAAATCAAAACTAGTATATTATTTCACAATTTAATTTCAGCATTCACTCTATAAGAACAGGAACTTAAGGCAACAGGAATAAGTGCACTAGCCGCCCGCAAGAGGCTTGAGTAGGCATTCGCTGTGCATCTATCATGTTCAGCCTCTCTTTTCAGCCCTCCCTATCAACATCAGCATATCAGCATCTATATTTGTCTCTTTATTTGAATGTAACCAAGATGTCCATTATTCTATGTAAGCAATCTGATATGTGATTGTGTCTCTCCATCTAATCATCCGCTTTCTCATCTAATATCCTTTTGCTTGGAGTCATCTTCAATTTTCTGTTGAGTTTTATACCTCATTATACTGTACTCTGCAAGTCCACCTACAATCTCCTCTCCATTATAGTTCACATTTGCCACAGATTTGACACTTAGGTAATTTATTTATTCTTGCATTTGCCAGTGTAGGCTTTGATTATTGCAACTCCCTCTTCTGTGACCACCAAAATCACTTACATCCAAACTCTATTATTCTCAAAGTATTGCAGCATACCTACTCACTTTCATAATCACATCATCCCTATCATGAAAGTTGTCTATTAAAAATTGTTTTGTCATCTTTGCGGCATCTTTGTTTACTCCAAGATTTTATATCTTCATCCTGCCAGTTCTGAACCCATCTTGTTCCACAGAGATATTTGTATGAATTACATGGTATTATAATATTGCATTTTATGGCATTTGTACCAGTGTTTTCCCATTCTCAATTTCTGCAATGCTGGACACTTTTAGTGTCAACAAAATGAAAAACAGCAACAAGAGGTGCTCAAATCACATAATGGGTGGGATATACAAAATCTGAACCGAAGATAGGAGAATTTATGTAGGCCTGAAAAGTTGACAAATTTTTAATGCTTCCTATTTGTTATATAAATTCTTGGCTTTATACTTTATTAAAATACAGTAATTCCTCACTTAAAGTTGTCCTGGTTAACGTTGTTTCATTGTTACATTGCTGATCAATTAGGGAACATGCTCATTTAAAGTTGCGCAATGCTCCCTTCTAACGTCGTTTGGCAGCCACCTGCTTTGTCCACTGCTTGCAGGAAGAGCAGCCCATTGCAGCTAGCTGGTGGGGGCTTGGAACCAGTGTGGACCAGCAGCTCCCCTATCAGCTCCCCACTCCCGTAAGTTCCCTGTGCAGCAGCTGCCCAGCAGGCTAGCAATTGTAGCTGTCCCTCCCCCCACTGCCATGTGCTGCTCCTGCCCTCTGCCTTGGAGCTGCTCCCCGAGACTCCTGCTTGCTGTGCGGGGGGGGGGAGAGGAGGAAGAGGGGAGCTAATGTCTCCCTCCCCCCTGCTCCTGCACCCCACTTACCCCATCTTCCATAGAGCAGGGGGGACATACAACAGGGCTCAGGACAGAGGGACCTTGCTGGCAGCAACAGCTGCGGTCTCAGCAAGCTGATCTAATTAACAAGGCAGTGTACTTAAAGGGACAATGCACATCTCTCTCTCTCTCTCACTCACACACACACACACACACACACACACACACACACACACAGTGTGTGTGTCTCTCTCTGCGATGCTCTCTCCTCTTCCTCCTGCCTTGGAGACTGTGAGAGTTAACCCTTGAGGGCTCAGTCGAGTGCTAGTTCATCATTTAGCAGTAAGGCATTCCCTGGAAAATATCCCACCCTCTGACTCCTCCAACTCAACCAAGCTTCACAATCATTATCACTGTGTATCAGTATTAAATTGTTTGTTTAAAACTTATAGAGTGAGTGAGTGTGTGTGTGGGGAGGGGGGAAATATTCCCTGGACCTAACCCCCTCATTTACATTAATTCTTATGGGGAAATTGGATTCATTTAACATCGTTTCGCTTAAAGTCGCATTTTTCAGGAACATAACTACAACATGTTGTACTTGGGGCCGGATGCGCTGCATCCGAGGGTGCTAAAGGAGTTGGCGGATGAGATTGCAGAGCCATTAGCCATTATTTTTGAAAACTCATGGCGATCGGGGGAGGTCCCGGATGACTGGAAAAAGGCTAATGTAGTGCCCATCTTTAAAAGAGGGAAGAAGGAGGATCCGGGGAACTACAGGCCAGTCAGCCTCACCTCAGTCCCTGAAAAAATCATGGAGCAGGTCCTCAAGGAATCAATTATGAAACACTTAGAGGAGAGGAAATTGATCAGGAACAGTCAGCATGGATTCACCAAGGGGAAGTCGTGCCTGACTAACCTAATTGCCTTCTATGATGAGATAACTGGCTCTGTGGATGAGGGGAAAGCAGTGGATGTGTTATTCCTTGACTTTAGCAAAGTTTTTGATACAGTCTCCCACAGTATTCTTGCCGCCAAGTTAAAGAAGTATGGGCTGGATGAATGGACTGTAAGGTGGATAGAAAGCTGGCTAGATCGTCGGGCTCAACGGGTAGTGATCAATGGCTCCATGTCTAGTTGGCAGCCGGTTTCAAGCGGAGTGCCCCAAGGGTCGGTCCTGGGGCCGGTTTTGTTTAATATCTTTATTAATGATCTGGAGGATGGCGTGGACTGCACTCTCAGCAAGTTTGCAGATGACACTAAACTAGGAGGCGTGGTAGATACACTAGGGGGTAGGGATTGGATACAGAGGGACCTAGACAAATCAGAGGATTGGGCCAAAAAAAACCTGATGAGGTTCAACAAGGGCAAGTGCAGAGTCCTGCACTTAGGACAGAAGAATCCCATGCACTGCTACAGACTAGGGACCGAATGGCTAGGTAGCAGTTCTGCAGAAAAGGACCTAGGGGTCACAGTGGACGAGAAGCTGGATATGAGTCAACAGTGTGCTCTTGTTGCCAAGAAGGCTAACGGCATTTTGGGCTGTATAAGTAGGGGCATTGCCAGCAGATCGAGGAACGTGATCATTCCCCTTTATTCGACATTGGTGAGGCCTCATCTGGAATACTGTGTCCAGTTTTGGGCCCCACACTACAAGAAGGATGTGGAAAAATTGGAAAGAGTCCAGTGGAGGGCAACAAAAATGATTAGGGGTCTGGAGCACATGACTTATGAGGAGAGGCTGAGGGAACTGGGATTGTTTAGTCTCCAGAAGAGAAGAATGAGTGGGGATTTGATAGCAGCCTTCAACTACCTGAAGGGGGGTTCCAAAGAGGATGGAGCTCGGCTGTTCTCAGTGGTGGCAGATGACAGAACAAGGAGCAATGGTCTCAAGTTGCAGTGGGGGAGGTCCAGGTTGGATATTAGGAAACACTATTTCACTAGGAGGGTGGTGAAGCACTGGAATGCGTTACCTAGGAAGGTGGTGGAGTCTCCTTCCTTGGAGGTTTTTAAGGCCCGGCTTGACAAAGCCCTGGCTGGGATGATTTAGTTGGGAATTGGTCCTGCTTTGAACAGTGGGTTGGACTAGATGACCTCTTGAGGTCCCTTCCAACCCTGATATTCTATGATTCCATGATTCTAACATTAAGTGAGGAGTTACTGTATACAGTAATATTATTTACGGCTTAACTGTTTCCATTAAATAAGCACTGTGTTAGCAAAATACTACAAAGGTTTCTACTTGCATTTCCATTATTGGATTTTGCTGTTCCTTCCCTGTCTAGTTTATCAAAACCTGATGCTGCTTCGTGTTAGAAAAAACTGATTTTATGTTTCAGCTGCATCTTAATATAGACTATCAATCTGGTTTGGAAGGAGAGAGATCTTTTGTAGCTTTGGGCAGAGGCGATAAGATGACATAATATATCTGCTGAATGTTGCTCTTAATTTGTTATCCTTTCAGAGGATATTCGGTCTTTACAGGAAAAAAAATCTCTTGGGTATTTGTTTATCCTTAAGACTGAGGTCAGTCCTAAGAGTACTAACCACAAGCTCAACAATATGGGAAATGTTTATCCACATCATAATCCCAATATTTTGGAAAATCACAGTGTTTTTTTAAATGCCCTAATTAAAAATGTTTTGTGTATGTATATAGGGTCTCAGGTAATAGCTTTCCATTTAGAGATTTTACCCATTTTAAACATGTTGAAATTGGCACAGAAAAAATGATTAAGTAATTTACCTGTATTCTCAAATATACATATTGTTATTGTTTATTTGTATTACTACAATGCTTAGGAGCCCTACTCATGCAGTAGGACCCCACTGTGCTAGGCACTGTACAAACACAGAACAAATAGACTGTCCGTGCCCCAAAAAACTTACTGTCTAGGTATCATAAAAGAGACAACAGATGGGTACAGACAGAAAAGTACCAGGCAACAAGGAGACAGCATTGGTCAGCATGCTGGGTTGTGGTCTCAGCACACTGAGGGCCTAACCAATGTCAAGTTCTTTATAAGCATCATGGGAAAAAATAATGACAACAGATGCATACAGACAGATGCGAGAGTACAAGGAAACAATGAGACAATCTTGGTCAGCATAAGTAGTGGTCTTAGCACAGCTGAAGCCTTACCGCTGTCAAGTTTTTTTTAGACATCTCAAAAAAAAAAAGAGAGTTTTAAGGAGGGTTTTGAAGGAAGATACTGTGAGGTAGCTTTGAAGATGTTCACGGAGAACTCTCCCAAGAGTGAGGGGCAGCATGGGAGAAAATAAAATATGATAGTTGAAGTTTTGTCAGTGTTAACACTTTCTCTTCCCCCCCCCCCCCTTGTTTCAAGGCTTATACCGTGGCCATAAAAATTGACTTGGAAAAGGACTCAACCTGCAAATTATTTGTACAGAAAGATGATGTGGTTCTAAGGTTAGAGCATGAAACTAGGAATCCAATCTCAGATGCTCAATAGTAGTAGTAGGTTTTTTGTGGTATTACCTGCAAGACCCACTCAGACCCCAGTGTGCGGGACAACAGATAGCAAAAAGAGTCTGCCCCTTAATATTATTTACCAGCAGCATTTTGTGTTTGAATGTAGTATGCAGGACATGTCAGTTTAGTTTCCATTTAATTTGCAGGTGCTGTGCAGCTCACTTCTGCTTTTAAAATAATTCTTGGGTGATTAGTGTTGTTATATTAGATCACAGTAACAATATGGGTTTAAAAGAGGGGTTTGGTAATTCACAGGTAACATCATTACAGGAGAGCATCAGTTTTGCATTTTTGATTGCTATGTGTTATAAAGTGAAAGGAGTCAAGACCCAGTAAAGATGTAACCTACGTATTTTCATACCTCAGAAGGAGAGACAAAAGAGAGGATTGTATTAACTTCTGCCCATAAAGGGACCTTTGGAGAAGGATTACGGGAATAACTTTTCTCAGAAGTAGCATAATTTCCCAGAATGATAGAGTCATGAGAGACACTGAGAAAAGCCTGCATTCTTTAGCTCCAGCCCTCTGAGGCTTGTGGAGGAGGTGCTTGGTTGAAAAATAAATAATAGAATAGGAAGCAATGATAAGATTTTCAGTAATGGTTGGTTCTGTAATTAAGGACCCAGTCCACTGTTTGTTTAGGTAAATAGAAAGACTCATATGTACTCCCACGGCATTGGATTACAGGAAAATAATCTCTCTTTACGTTGTTTTTATTCCAGGACAAAGCAGGGTTGTTAAATTACATGAATATTCCTTCCCCTCGCCCCAGAATTTTTTCCAAACATGCAGTTTTCTGCAAACATGTATATCCATACTTTAAGGCATACTTTATTATGTCCAGTAAATTGGGTATGGTATTCTTCATTTCCTGATCTAAACTGTTGTGTAGTGTTGTGGCATGCTGTTAAAACCCCAGAGGCAGCTGCATTTCAGTGGTGGCTGAAGTAATTAGGAGAATAACGGCTGAGGGGTCCCAAAATGCATATTAAGGAAAGCCTGAGTCTTTTATACACATTTAACTTTAAACGTATAAAGTTTGATATATAATTTTAAGCACCTGACGTTTTCAATGTGGATAAGAGCCTCTCCCGTTCCACTACACTGTACTGTCCACTACCTCCTTATTCGACTTAGGTATAACTCCTTCCTATTTCCACACCTCTCCTTTGGATCATAGGTACTGGAACTAGGGCTGCGGGGGGTGCTGCAGCACCTCCTGGATTGAAGTTGTTTCCATACAAGTTTTACAATCCGATTCAATGGCTCTCAGCACCCCCACTATAAAAATTGTTCTAGAACCCTTCCTTTTGACTCACTAAAGACTGCAAGAGGAGAGCACCACTATGGTGGACCTCATAAAGTTTGTTGGCACAGATTATCATGATTTAACATAGCACAGATTATAATGATTTAGCACTTCTTTTAAATTATGATCTCTTTGAGACAGGGACCATTATTATTATTAATCATGTTTATTACTGTAGTGCCTGAGGGCCAACTAGGAGTGAATCCCCATTGTGCTTGGCACTGTTCTAACATCTAGAGTAGTAGATGGTCCATGCCCTGAAGAGTTAACAATCTAAATAAACAAGATAGACAAGATAGACAGAGACTGGTGGAAAGGGTATAACACACAAGTAGAGTCTGACACAGAGACTCCTAGGCAAAAGGTCTCCTGTACGCCAAACACATGACTTACAGGAAATTTATTCATAAAGAGTAACATGTAAGGTGTTTACAGAAAGCCAGCCAGCTCTGCAACAGACTGAACTTTGAGGTGGGGGGGGGGGGTGGAAAGAGAGGGGACCTACTTTGTTTTCAGGAAAGGTAGCTGTTAATAAGTGTAGACCTAGGTTTGCATTTTACAATTTTGTTTTGTATTGTAACCATTTGTTTCCATCGCTCTTTCTTGTTTCTAGTAGAATCTCTATTCTTACATAAGTAAATCTACTTTTGTTTTATTAATTATTATAAATGCTCCCAAGTGCTGTGTGATTTTTACAGGAGCAGTGATTTAAGGTCAAACTAATAGACTGGGGCATACCACTCCTTTGGGGGCAGAGGATCTGGGATTTCTGTGAGTAGCCAGTGTCAGGCTGGATATGACAGGGGAGAGATTCAAAGGGACTTGGGGACTGGGGTGCACCTATTGTTCACCTGCAAGATGAAGACAGGGCTTCCATAGCTCAGAGGAGAGTGCTTGAATGACTGAAAAACTGGTGGTGTTAGGGAGCTGACACCCAGCCACTCACAGGCAAGACTCCCCCACACTGGAGGCAGCATGACTCAGTCCTGGGTATATCAAGAACTATGGCAGCAAACATCATGTTAGTTCCATGATTTTTTAGGGAGTTGGTCTACTTAGGAGGGGATAAGCTAAATGGAAAGAAAAGGGGGTTGAAGGGAACAGGGCAGGGGAGAAGAGGTGTGTAGTGAAGCAGAGGTGAAGAGACTGTGAGGGAGCAGATGGGAGAAGGTTGGAGCAAACAGCCAATCAGCACAGGGCAGAGAAAGTCCAGTCAAAACTAGAAAGTTCCCTGAATGTCCAGAAGGTCCCTGCCATGGCTACTTCTGCCCGTACCAGCTGGTGTCTATGACTGACTCCTCTTTCAGTTTCTCCCCCCAAGGCCACATTCTGGGTTCAGCAGGGTGCTGAGGGCAGGGTTGGCCCTGGCTGGGGCCCAATTTTACCCCCTCCCCTCAGTGCAGCAGTCCCTGCTTTGGTTGCTTCTGCTTCTATCAGCTGGAGTCTCTGGCTGGCTCCATGCTTTCTCATGTTCAGAAAGCTTTTAGTGCTTCCTAGGAACTACCAGAAACAGGGCCGGCTCCAGGCACCAGCCCACCAAGCATATGCTTGGGACGGCACCTGGAGGGGGGTGGCAGGGCGCAGCGCTCCGGCCCGAGAGCGGGACCGCGACTGCGCTCACCGCCCTCCCGCTGGCGCTCCGGCCGGTCAGGGAGAGCGGAGCCCCGGCCGGGCTTGCCACCCTCCTCCCGGCACTTTGGCCGCCAGGGAGAGCGGAGCCGCAGCGGGCTCGCCACCCTCCCCCAGCGCTCTGGCCGGTCGGGGAGAGCAGGCCCGCGGCTGGGCTCGGCGCTCTCGCCGGGGGTGGGGGGCGGCAGGAGGCTTTTTTGCCTGGGGCGGCAAAAAAGCCAGAGCCGGCCCTGACCAGAAATAATAATAATAATAAATACAAAAGAACACCCTTAATGGGCTATCTCCTGTCTTAGGAGGCAATCCCAAAGAATATGCAAATAAACTCATTACAGTTCTGCTCTTCTTTTATTTGAAGACTACCTATGTGAAGCCACCAGTTTTTCTTCATTTCAGTAGTCTCTCCTAACAAGTTGAGTACAAAGAGAACTCCACCACCAAAGATGGAGGATGTTAGCAAAAGAGAACAAAAAAACAAGTTATTCATATAAAGTCCTACTGTCACATTACCTAATATTTATTTTCATTCACTTATTTCCACACTTTCTTCTGGATTATTACCTAATTTTTGCACTCCTCACTTTGGATGCCAAATGCAATATTAACCAGGCTTTACATTTCTTTTCTCAGCTCTAGGGACAAGCCTGAACCAATAACTGGACACAAAACACTCTGAAGTTTGCAGAGTTTGCGTGTTTCTAAATGGAGATTTGGATCTGAATTTCATTGCTGGCCTATTAAACAATCACTACTCAAAATCTAGGTTTAATATTCAGACCATAAATAGTTTAACATTTGCAGTATAACATCTCATTTCCCTTATTTCAATGTGCTTTCAAAAATAGGGGGAATTTTAGAGATAATTATACTAAAATATTTTGTGGTTTCACCCTATTATCAGTATTAAGATCAGAATTCACATTACTTAAGGAAAAGTGAAAGTATTTTTAATTCTACGTGCAAGCAGTTGGGATTTTCCGAAAACTAATAGTGCATGCAGTCACCCAAATGCTATGGGTATCAGTGTTGGCTTTGTAAATCTTGACATTTGATACCAAATGGCTAAGATAAAAAAAACTCTTTGAAATTAACAGTGTCAAAATCTCAGGAACTCACCAAGAGGAGGGGTCAAATGAGCCAAAACTTAAGGTCATTGAAATATGTGTTTGACTGGAGGACTTAGATCTTCTTTTCATTTGGATACATGACCAGTTGTGCTATGTATTTAGATTTTTTTTTTAATTTTGCTTCATCTTTACCTTTTGTAATGTAACCAAGCATATGAATTTGCTGTAGGTAAAGGAGAGGCACCACTGTGTTTCTTACCCACTTCTTCGAACCATCCTTCTTACCTTATATTCGTCATCCGTAATCTCTATTCTCTCCCTTGCCTGAACTCTTCTCCTGTGTCTTGGTTTGTGTTTATCTTGTCTAACTTCATGTCAGCTCATTTCAGGTACTGAGCACCCTCATCGCTCATTGACTTCAGTGCATTTCAGGTGTTCAGCACATTGCAGGATCAGGCTCTTTGTGGAAGGAATGGATCATATGGTTCATTATTATGCATTATTTAATATGCTGTGTAGTTTCGTACTGCTAGATACCTCAACAAATAAATATTAAGACAATCTCCCTGCTCAGAGTAGTATCTTGCTCTCTGATTTTTAATATTATAATCCAAATTGGCCATAATGTTTCAGTCATTGTGCTTGTCTTATCAGATTTCATGCCAGAAGGTAATTATTGTTGTTGTTAATATATGACAGCTTATGTAAAAGCTGAATTGTAATAATTTCATTTCTCTTTCTGTGGGGTGGAGGGAGGGAAATGATATTTGGCATCAGCAGTTTTCTGACTGATGTAAATACCATTTTGTGGAGCCACAGTGCAGACTTATATTTGGCAACACATTTGGGGAATGCCTTCCTTTCAGCAGGTGATTCTCTCAGTATCCAGGAGAAGGCAGCATTCTTTATTAGGCTTTATCAATCTCTCCCCCAACAGGGAATGATGAACGGTGTTTAAAGCTAAATCAAGATTACCTGTCATGCCAGCTGTAATATGTTAATGGATTGCAGCTGTTACTGAGAGGGGCAAAGTTTTAAGGGAAAATAGGAAACCAAAAATGAAATTTTAGGATCTGGTGATTAAGGTCTTTAGTCACTGCCTACCACTCCTATGGTAAGTTCCTCAGGGCAGGGACTGTGTGTTTTCCTATGTGCTTGTACAGCTCTAAGTAGAACAGCCTCCAATCCTGAGAGGGGGAGTGTTACTGGGAATTACTGCAATACAAAAATAATGTATAATAGAGTGTACATTTTTTTCAAGAATATGGGACAAAAGAAAATACATACTTAGATGCTTAGTTTCTTCTGCCAGAAAATGTATACGATAAATAAATCTCTGCCTAGGAGGATTACATACCATTTCTGCAGAATTCTATTGCCCTCTACTGGTTCACTGTACACAGTTGTGATTTGGTAATGCTGACTAATATCTGATGACCTTTTATGGCTTTCATGGTGAAATAACAGTAGACAAACAACATGAGAGCTCAGTGTACCATTCACATTTAAAAGGGAATAAGAATCTAAATAATCTTGAGTGTTTTAATTTTATTTATTTTGTATTATGTTTTTTTATTTTGTATCCAAGAGTAAATGCAAAAATAAATAGTTTTCCTAACAGCAGTGAGCCAACACAGCTAGTTCTCTTTTGTGCACTATATCCCTTTACATTTGTGTGTATAAATGTTTATGGCCCTAACCTTACAGTGAACTGGGAGGACCCCCATTGACTTCAACAAGCTTGCACAAGAGCACAGGGGTTTGCCTATATAGAGCCCACCATAGGATTGAAGACTATACCTATAAACTCAAGTAAATATATATACGTTTGAGATATATACACACACAATATAATATGCATGTGTACCCATACACTAAGGCTCCTGCAATCTGATCTATATGACAGGACCTTTATGCCTGTATGTAGTCCCACTGAACTTAATGGAACTCTGTGTGGGCACTGTGCAGATCTTAGTGCAGAATCAGGGCCATACAGTGTGTGTGTGTGTGTCTGCGCGCGCACGTGGAAAGTATTGGATGTGGAAAGAGAGAATACATTTTTTTCTGTAATATCAGTATTTTTAAAGACTATTTTAAAATGTAAAGTTGCTTGTACTCATTTTGAGTAAGAGGATCTGTGAGAAGTAAATTCTAGGTATGTAAGGATATACCTGAGAATGAATGAATTTACAGGTAAGAGATCCATAGTGATTTCAAAATCTACCTTTGTATTGATTCTTACGTAAAATATAGACTTTTTAGTAATATTAGTCTGCTGAGAGAGCACAGCATACCTTGCAGGAGAAGTTAGCTCATGTTATAAGTGTTCCTACTGCTCAAATGACATCAGACAAACAGCTTTACATTGAAGACTTATTAGTTCAGAAGCTTTGGTGAAATTCTTGAGAACTGAATGAGAATTTCATATCTCATGTTTGTTTGAGTTAATCATTAGCATATACTTCAATAAGGTAAATTATGGCAAAACATTACAAGTCATTTTCTGAAGTGTTCCATTTCAAAATATCTGTTCTGTGATTGTGCATAAATACATGGAAAATGATCAGAAGTTTTAGTTCATCATTACTTGTTCTTGGAAGAAAACACAGTGTAGAAACAGAATTGTTCAGAGGACTTCAAAACTAGTCTTTCAAAAATTTTAATAGTTTACTACTCTTTGGTATGGAAGGGCCTTTCTGTCTGATATTGAAACACTACACTGGCTGTTCTGCATGTTTTTATAGTAAAAAATATCAAATTGAGTATGAATGAAAGTAGTTTGCAACATATATTAGTTTATGTAAAATATATCTTTCAGGTGCAGATTATCTTTTATGTGATGTTTAAGAATGGTTAGTGTGGTACGGTACTAAACTAGATGTAAATTAGCATATCCTTCATCATCCAGACTCACTGCTGCTGTAGCTATAACAACTTCTTTGAGTGCTGGTTCCTATATATATTCCCCTGTGGGTATGCACTCACTCCATGCACCTGACACCGGAGAATTGTAGTAAGTATTGTGCTTTGGTCCATGCCTGTACCCCTGCTCTCCTCGTGCGCCATGCCAAGGCTATAAGGGTCGGTGCAGACTGACACCTCTCCAGTTCTTTCTCATGGCCTGAGTCGAAATCTCCAATGTCTAGAACTGATACTCCTCAGCGTTTTTTCCAGTAACTATTTTTCAGAGTTTTATAAAGTTAGTTGCTATTGTTAATAGTTTATTAGTTTAGGTAGTAGTTAGTTCAAAACCTCACCTGGGGAATCCTCTGATCCCCTCAGCGCAGGACTTAATTATGCCCAGGCTTCCAGACATTAAGAATTGTATCTCATGCCCTCACTCCTGATGTATCAGGGACAACTGCCAGTGCTACCTCTACTGCCTCAGAGAAGCTCATATTTCTGCTAAGTGCAGTATCTGCTACTCCTTTCCCAACCAAATGTGGCAGGCATGAGAATTCCAGCTTCAGAAATGGAACGCTCCATGAGGCCCCAATCAAATCCAAGCCAGGGAGAGCCCCCTGCATATCAGCTGAAACATCAATGAGTACACCTTCTAGTTCAGTGTCTGACTCAGGAGTGGGAAGGACTACAGTGTAGGACCCTTTGTCTGGGCATTCTCACTAGCATTCTTACTAGTATAAGGGGCACTCTCATAAGCATAAAAATAGATCGCCTCCTAGATCTTTTCAGAGAAAGGATTGCTCCCCACTCCATACAGGTTGGGTAACGCCTTGCACCCAGGACACACAGATTTAGGTCCTCCTAAGTTTCATGGAAGTGATCAGAAGGTGCATAGGAGCAAGGCTCCTTCAGTACTGTTCCATGCATCACCATTGACACTGAATATGGTACCAACTAAAACTAAACACCAGGAGCTGAAGGACCAACCGTGATCACATAGTCAGACACTCCTTCGCAGGCAGTACCTTCACAGCCCCAAAAGGAACAACCAATTACTAAGAGTCCCTTTACACCAACTCTGGCGGCACAAAGCAACAAGCTGCAGCCTTCCAAGGCTCCAGTATCCTACACCACTCCAGGGGATATCTTCATCCTCTTGGAGCCGCAATCTCCCCTGTTGTTAGGACCAACTTTCAACAGGGAGATTCTAACACCAGGGAAAAGCCTATCTCCTAATCCATCCATTAGCTGCAGCTTCCCAACATCGGTACTGACAGCACCAGCGATCGAACCAGATCTGACCACCTCATCATCGGGAGAGTCAGACATACTGATGGAACCATCTTTCTCTCCACCATAGAATCATAGAATATCAGGGTTGGAAGGGACCTCAGGAGGTCATCTAGTCCAACCCCCTGCTCAAAGCAGGACCAATTCCCAACTAAATCATCCCAGCCAGGGCTTTGTCAAGTCTGACCTTAAAAACCTCTAAGGAAGGAGATTCCACCACCTCCATAGGTAACCAATTTCAGTTCTTCACCACCCTCCTAGTGAAAAAGTTTTTCCTAATATCCAACCTAAACATCCCCCACTGCAACTTGAGACCATTACTCCTTGTTCTGTCATCAAGTATCACCGAGAACAGTCTAGATCCATCCACTTTGGAACCCCCTTTCAGGTAGTTGAAAGCAGCTATCAAATCTCCCCTCATTCTTCTCTTCTGGAGACTAAACAATCCCAGTTCCCTCAGCCTCTCCTCATAAGTCATGCGCTCCAGACCCCTAATCATTTTTGTTGCCCTCCGCTGGACTCTTTCCAATTTTTCCACATCCTTCTTGTAGTGTGAGGCCCAAAACTGGACACAGTATTCCAGATGAGGCCTCACCAATGTCAAATAGAGGGGAATGATCACGTCCCTCGATCTGCTGGCAGTGCCCCTACTTATACAGCCCAAAATGCTGTTAGCCTTCTTGTCAACAAGGGCACACTGTTGACTCATATCCAGCTTCTCATCCACTGTAACCCCTAAGTCCTTTTCTGCAGAACTGCTTCCTAGCCATTCGGTCCCTAGTCTGTAACAGTGAATGGGATTCTTCCGTCCTAAGTGCAGGACTCTGCACTTGTCCTTGCTGAACCTCATCAGGTTTCTTTTGGCCCAATCCTCTAATTTGTCTAGGTCCCTCTGTATCCTATCCCTACCCTCCAGCATATCTACAACTCCTCCCAGTTTAGTGTCATCTGCAAACTTGCTGAGAATGCAGTCCACACCATCCTCCAGATCATTAATGAAGATATTAAACAAAACCGGCCCCAGGACCGACCCTTGGGGCACTCCGCTTGAAACCGGCTGCCAACTAGACATGGAGCCGTTGATCACTACCCGTTGAGCTTTCTGTCCACCTTATAGTCCATTCATCCAGCCCATACTTCTTTAACTTGCTGGCAAGAATACTGTGGGAGACCATATCAAAAGCTTTGCTAAAGTCAAGGAATAACACATCCACTGCTTTCCCCTCATCCACAGACCCAGTTATCTCCTCATAGAAGGCAATTTGGTAAGGCATGACTTGCCCTTGGTGAATCCAAGCTGACTGTTCCTGATCACTTTCCTCTCCTCTAAGTGCTTCAGAATTGATTCCTTGAGGACCTGCTCCATGATTTTTTCAGGGACTGAGGTGAGGCTGACTGTCCTGTAGTTTCCCGGATCCTCCTTCTTCCCTTTTTTAAAGATGGGCACTACATTAGCCTTTTTCCAGTCATCCGGGACCTCCCCCGATCGACATGAGTTTTCAAAGATAATTGCCAATGGCTCTGCAATCACATCCGCCAACTCCTTTAGCACCCTCAGATGCAGTGCATCCAGCCCCATGGACTTGTGCTCGTCCAGTTTTTCTAAATAGTCCCGAACCACTTCTTTCTCCACAGAGGGCTGGTCACTTCCTCGCCATGCTGTGCTGCCCAGTGCAGCTGTCTGGGAGCTGACCTTGTTTGTGAATACAGAGGCAAAAAAAGCATTGAGAACATTAGCTTTTTCCACATCCTCTGTCACTAGGTTGCCTCCCTCATTCAGTAAGGGGCCCACATTTTCCTTGACTTTCTTCTTGTTGCTAACATACTTGAAGAAACCCGTCTTGTTACTCTTAACATCTCTTGCCAGCTGCAACTCCAAGTGTGATTTGGCCTTCCTGATTTCACTCCTGCATGCCTGAGCAATATTTTTATACTCATCCCTGGTCATTTGTCCAATCTTGCACTTCTTGTAAGCTTCTTTTTTGCGTTTAAGATCAGCAAGGATTTCATTGTTAAGCCAAGCTGGTCGCCTGGCATATTTACTATTCTTTCTACACATCGGGATGTTTTTTTCCTGCAACCTCAATAAGGACTCTTTAAAATTAGGGGGGAGGGATAGTTCAGTAGGGGGGAGGGATAGCTCAGTGGTTTGAGCATTGGCCTGCTAAACCCAGGGTTGTGAGCTCAATCCTTGAGGGGGCCACTTAGGGATCTGGGGCAAAATCAGTACTTGGTCCTGCTAGTGAAGGCAGGGGGCTGGACTCGATGACCTTTCAAGGTCCCTTCCAGTTCTAGGAGATGGGATATCTCCATTAATTAAATTAATTAAAATATAGCCAACTCTCCTGGACTCCTTTCCCCCTCATGTTATTCTCCCAGGGGATCCTGCCCATCAGTCAAAGTCTGCTTTTCTGAAGTCCAGGGTCCGTATTCTGCTGCTCTCCTTTCTTCCTTGTGTCGGGATCCTGAACTCGACCATCTCATGGTCACTGCTGCCCAGGTTCCCATCCACTTTTGCTTCCCCTACTTACTCTTCTCGGTTTGTGAGCAGCAGGTCAAGAAGAGCTCTGCCCCTAGTTGGTTCCTCCAGCACTTGCACCAGAAAATTGTCCCCTACACTTTCCAAAAACTTCCTGGATTGTCTGTGCACCGCTGTATTGCTCTCCCAGCAGATATTAGGGTGATTGAAGTCTCCCATGAGAACCAGGGCCTGCAATCTAGTAACTTCTGCTAGTTGCCGGAAGAAAGCCTTGTCCACCTCATCCCCCTGGTCTGGTGGTCTATAGCAGACTCCCACCATGACATCACCCTTGTTACTCACACTTCTAATCTTAATCCAGAGACTCTCAGGTTTTTCTGCAGTTTCATACCGGAGCTCTGAGCAGTCATACTACTCTCTTACATACAATGCAACTCCCCCACCTTTTCTGCCCTGCCTGTCCTTCCTGAACAGTTTATATCCATCCATGACAGTACTCCAGTCATGTGAGTTATCCCACCAAGTCTCTGTTATTCCAGTCACATCATAGTTCCTTGACTGTGCCAGGACTTCCAGTTCTCCCTGCTTGTTTCCCAGGCTTCTTGCATTTATGTATAGGCACTTAAGATGACTCACTAATTGTCCTGCTTCCTCAGTATGAGACAGGAGTCCTCCCCTCTTGCCCTCTCCTGCTCGTGCTTCCTCCTGGTATCTCATTTCCCCACTTACTTCAGGGCTTTGGTCTCCTTCCCCCGGTGAACCTAGCTTAAAGCCCTCGTCACTAGGTTAGCCAGCCTGCCTGCGAAGATGCTCTTCCCTCTCTTCGTTAGGTGGAGCCCATCTCTACCTAGCACTGCTCCTTCTTGGAACACCATCCCATGGTCGAAGAATCCAAAGCCTTCTCTCCAACACCACCTGCGTAGCCATTCGTTGACTTCCACAATTCAACGGTCTCTACCCAGGTCTTTTCCTTGCACAGGGAGGATGGACGAGAACACAACTTGCGCC
Source organism: Trachemys scripta elegans (assembly GCF_013100865.1). NCBI lineage: Eukaryota > Metazoa > Chordata > Testudines > Emydidae > Trachemys > Trachemys scripta. The sequence continues at coordinate 97,210,236 of NC_048301.1, forward strand.
TCGAACTCCTTTATCCTTCTTCCCAGAGCCACGTACTCTGCAGTGATCCGCTCAAGGTCATTCTTGGCAGTATCATTGGTGCCCATGTGGAGAAGCAGGGAGTTCAGCCCAGAAGGGGGATTGAGAATCTTCTTCTACCAGTCTCATCCATCCAAGTGGCAACCTTATCCTCAGAAACAATGTCTTGGGAATCGCAACTTACATTTGAGCCCCTCAAATTGGCCTTACTGGGACTATGGGACCTGTATGAATGGCATTCAGAATCCAGGCGATCCAATAGGTAGTCTTTCCACCTCCAAGAGGCCAATCAGAACTTCCTGAGCTTACAGAAGGGGAAAAAGATGAACTGGATCCTTGGTACCACAAATACCAGCAAATATTTCTCCTTTCTCCCCCAATGGGGCATTTATTCCTGCCTCGCCATCTCCTTCAGATGACCACAGACTGTTTCAAGAGCTGCTTCAGAGAGTAGCAAAAGAGCTCCAAATCCCTTTAGATGAGGTCCAGGGCTCTCAACACAAGCTTGTGTACATTCTACCACCTACGGGATCTAGCCAAACATCACTCCCAGTCAATGCAGCCATACTGGAACCTGCAAGAACTGTGTGGAATACACTAGCAACCTTTGCTTCTACCCGTAAGAAGGCAGAAAAGCGGTATTTTGTCCCAGCTAAGGGAGCAGAGTTCTTGTTCTCCAATCCTGTACCAAACTCCCTAGTCATCCAACCAGCCACGGAAAAGTCGAGACAACAATATGCAAGAGCTGCCTTTGCGGATAAGGAAGCCAAGAGTTTAGACCTTATGGTGAGAATTATATTTACTTCCACCAGTCTCCAATTTAGAATTTCCAACTAACAGGCCCTCGTGGCAAACGGACAAGTTACCTATAAATGGGCACTCACCTCTTGAGTGGCTGGGTGCTGTATCACAGTTCTTTTCTTGGCCCTGGTCCCACCCTGGGGGGCTGCCAGCTAAATCACAAAGTCCAAATGAACCCCTTCTGGGGTATTAGTCTGTTTGCCTTGTGACAGTCTTAAACCCCAGTTCTAGGCCTTTTAAATTCAGCCTTTTGTTCGGGCTCCCATATAAGCCCTCTCCCCTTCTTGGCATTTATGACACTTAACCCATGGCTGATAGGAGAATCAAGGTGCACCCACTACTCCAGGTTCCAAGCCAGGGATCCTATACACAGCAGTCCACGTTCTGCTTACTTGAATCCTTCGCTGATATTTCCCTGGGCTTCTTCATACCGGGCCCTTTTAACTCTAGCCCTCTCTCAGGGCCAGTATCTTCTGGTTCTTCTCTCTCTACAATCCCAGCTATGTAAGTTCAGCCAGCTATAAATCTGTCTAATAGTTGGCTCCTTTGGCCCGAGAGGAGAACCCTCCTTCACTCCTCTGGTCCCAGACAGAAACTGAACTGCTAAGGCCAGGCAGCTCCTTTTCTTATGGTCCAGCAGGATCCTGATTAAGTATTTCTAGCTCTTCTGGCCCTTTGAGGACCAGGTTTCTTGTGGTTTTCAAAATGGCTGCTCTGAAGAGTCCTCTCTAAGCAAATCTGGAGGACCCATCTTCATTGCTCTTTTCCTCTCAACCGGTTGCTTCTTTGGGCACAGTGAGGTAGTACCACAGGGCCCCAAGGATGGAGCCTTAAAGGCCAAATTCACTCCATCACATTACTCCAGGAGAATAGGGTTCAATTTCAAACCCATGATTTTTATTTGGAAATTTGATATTTTGCTAATATATTGGTTATTTGAAATTACATGATTGCATTTCTTACTCTGAAATACATAAAGTACAGAATAAACTTTACATGGATGAATATCCTAACACTTCTTTGATGATCCATTATTCATACTGTATGGCTTTAGAATATCAGTAATAAAAAGTGAAAGATTATATACTGTTTGGCAACTAAGCTATATTTTGTATTAAAAAATTATTCTTTAAAGATACCATCATCACAGGATTTTCACTCATGAGTCTTGCCTCCAGTGCAACCCAAGCAGGTCCTGTCTTGTACTGGCAGATTGAGACCCTAGAGTGAGAATCATCCTTTGAGATGATATCTTCAAAGAAGCAGAATTACATGTAAGTATTTTTTCTTTTTCCCGTGTTACTGTAGATCTGAAGAGATACATTGCAATGGATCTTATCAGACTACAACTTTTAAAGTAAACAAAACTCTAAGACAGATAAAGTGTACTGAACCTGCATATTCCACTGTTGTAAAAATATATCAATATACATGTTGATGGTATTTTAGCTGATCTTCTTATTTCTGTGCTTTCAGAAACTGGCACCTGGAGTTAGTCAGTTTGCTTACACCTGTGTACAAGACCACTCTATATGGACTAACCAACAGTTTTGGGAAACCACATTTTATAGTGATGTGCAAAATCAAGTTCGTTCCCTCTATCTCACAGCTAGGGAAGACAATCATACAATACGATTGAAGCAAAAGGTAAGAGAACATATAAAATAAATGAAGTGCAAAAAAACTGTTACTCCAGTATAGTGGCTGACATTTTACATGCAACAAAAGTCATGAAGATGTAAGTTTATTGCTCTCACCACTTCTACAAATTTAGTGTTTTCTTGTTGCTATTTCCACATTAAATAGATATATGATATTAACTTTGTTCCCTAATCTACATCTGAAATTTATCTAAGTTATGGGGGAAAGTTGTGAAATATAACTTGTGGACATACTTTACAATATATTGCCCTTGATTTTTGTGCAGATTAATGACAAATAATAAAACTTTAATTTTTTTTTTACTCCCTGATACCCAAAGGTCTCCATCACAGGGAGTTATGTCCGGGTATGAAGGAAAGTTCTGAATTTCATTGCTGTTTCAACTTTAACATTCCACTAACATATATTTTCCTTTAATTTCCTAAGCAAAAAAAGGTCCTTTTTAGTGAATTTATAGTATGCAAACTTTATATTGCATTCCAGAGACATTTTGCTAAGCAGGAAAACAGGTTTTAGCCTTCTCGATTGATCAGCACTCAGCTCCCTTAGCTTCAGATCATTTATAGCTCCCAAACAACATAATTCACTGTCCCAGCTGGGGGAAAGTGTTTCTGTAATGGAAGAATGGGTGGATGATGTGTGCATTCAGAAAATACTAAAATAAGAATGTTCCACCAAGCTGTGTATCTGCATGCCAGGTATGATCTACTGGGCCATCCCTATCCTCTTCTGTTATGTGAACTCCCCAGAACCACCATCCCTAATCATGTGATTTGAGAGAGAAGTACTACCAGGGACGTATGATGAGAAAAGAGAGAGCTGCAGAGTATAGCTCCACATAACCATATGGGCTTGGGAAGAATGAGATGCAGAGAACGCACCCCCAGTCATGTGATTTCTCAGGGGCATGGGAAAAGTTGCTGAATGAAGAAGTCCCTTGTCCACTTGCAGTGTGTGGGAAGTTGCAGAGCGAAGGAAGGTGCTGTAGGGGGGGAAGCACAAGCAGACACCCATATTTACATTCCCAAATAATGCATAATTGTACTGAAAATTACTTGGAAAAAATTTTCCACATAGAATACATCTCTGCTATTTTAATTCTTTATCCTCAGCTAAATGAGGATACGTGATATCAGCTACCAGATGTCTTTATTTGAATTTCCTCAGGCTATCATATAATTAGCCTACGTGCCATCTACTGAGTTTACAGAGAGCAAATGCTTGAATTGGAATCCAGCGTGTGAAAACATGAACATTTAAGCTGTGCTATAAATTCTTCTTCGAGTGCTTGTTCACGTCCTTTCCAACCAAGTGTGTGTGCGCCGCGTGCACGCCAGCCGGAAGATTTTTCCCTTAGCAGCGTCCGTAAGGTTGGCCTGGGCACCCCTGGAGTCGCGCCTTCATGGCGCCCAATATAGTGCCCTGCTGACGCCTAACCCTTCAGTTCCTTCTTACCGCCAGTGATGACTAGCTGGAACATCGCTTGCTCTTGTGACAAGTGCTTTGGCAGTGTCTTCTGTAGTTTTCGTGTACATATGGTGTAAATAGTTCTTTAGTTGGTTAGTAGTTAGATACAGTTTTAATAGTTTAGCTTTGTTTGGGGGGCTTTCCCACTGACAACATTTTCCCCACCTCTGGGGTATGTCCAAATCTCCAGGGTTTAAGCTCTGTGAGAAGTGGCAAATTTATGCCCAGGAGTGACCCTCACTCTTCCTGTCTGTGGTGCCTCAGAGAGAGCCACCAGAGAGAAAGGTGCAGGATCTGTAAGAGTTTCCAACCCAGAACCCTTAAAGGCCGGGAGCAGAAACTTAAAATCCTGTTAATGGAGGCGGCGCTACGACCTCACTCCGACCCCCGATCCACCAACCTGCGCCGAGTACCTCTTCGTCAGTACGCAGTGCTCCGGCGCCGATGGTGCGGAACTGGTGCCAGCTAAGGACTCCAAGGCCCCTCAACACTGTCTTGGCTCGGGCCATAAGAAGCCATCCTCGGTGTGGCACCACTCTCAATCCCCAGGGCCGCTAAAAAAGTAGAGGCTGGGGTCCAGTCGAGTCCGAACCCCCCACCGTCCCTGGATCACCAAGGCAACTACTTCTACTTCCCATCGACACTGGAGGTGTTTGAGGTGGCCAAGTGCCAATAAAACCAGGAGGGACAAGTCGCCGGTGACTGCATGGCCCCACTTCCAATCTAGGAGCAAACCAGTACTGATGGTGCGCTGATCTGCACCTCCGGCACACCTCTCCCTGGCATGGCCCGTACACAGAGGCAGACTCCTATTGCTCCAGCAGGTTCAGAAGCAGGAGATCCAGATCCCACCAGAGCCACCAGCCCTACCTGGCACCGTGGCTGCAGCAGTGGCAGCCATCATCTCAATGGGCGTACCATCAGGGTCAGGTCCAAGGTCCCGGTCGGTGTCTTCAGCGTCCTTTGTTCCACCTACAGTGGCACCACCGACCGAAGTGCTGGCCCCGCTGTTACAAACAACAGCTCCGATGGCTTCAGCTCCGACTCCACCAGCATCGACGAGGTCGTCATCACCGGATCTAGCAGCTCCCGCACCAACCACGGCACCAAGACTCCCACCTCCAGCGGCCCCGGCACCGCATCCCATCAAATACTGCATTCCAAGAGACCCAAAGGGTGCTGAAGGCAGTGAGCAAAGTCCGCTCCAGTTATCTCCTCATCATCCTTGCCAGATAAAGCGGTCGCGGGGGCATCAGCGGCACCAGCTGTGGAGGATAATCTGGTTCTCCAGCAGCTCCTGCGCTGGGCTGCCCAAAGCCTGGGCATACAGGCGGTGGAGGAGTCGGACCCAGTCGTGGATATCCTCGCACCCTCGGGTCCATCACGGGTAGCCCTGCCACTGATAAAGACAGTAGTTGATACCACTAAAGCCCTGTGGCAGACCCCTGCTTCTCTGGCCCCTATGGCCAAGAGAAACAAAAGATGCTATTTCATACCATCTATGGGGTATGAACACTTATATACCCACCCACGCCCTGACTCGGTGATGGTTGATGCAGCCAATCAGCAGGAACGTCAGGGCTTCCAAGGTCCCATCCCAAAAAATAAGGAGGCGGCGAAACTCGACCTGTGTGGCAAGAAGGTCTATTCAACAGGGGCCTACAGCTCCGCATCGCAAACCAGCAGACCATCATAAGCATATATGCGCACAATACCTGCACTGCGATGGCTAAGTTTGTGGAGCTCCTGCCACAAGACTCTTGTGCGGAGTTCTCCACACTAGAGGAGGAGGGAAAGCTGATCTTCCGGGCTTCCCTACAGGCGGCTTTTGGACGCGGCAGATGCAGCCTTACGCACACTGGCCACGGGGGTGGTAATGAGGCAGGTCTCCTGGTTCCAGGTCTCTGGACTACCACATGAGGTCCAACAAACGATCCAGGACCTCCACTTCGAGTGCTCAACCCTGTTTTCTGATCAAATGGACAAGAGACTTCATAATCTGAAGGACTCAAGGGCCACCGTCTGATCTCTGGGGCTTCACACACCAGCTACTCAGCATAGGCATTTCAGACTTCAGCCTACCCCTAGGTTCTATCAGATTCAGAACCACCAGGACGCTCCTCATAGGAGGAATAGGAGTAGTAGGGAGGAGGCAGCACCCCTCCTCGGGGCAGAGCCTCTGGTCAGCCCAAGCCTTCGGCCGGCCCCAGACCCCCCCCTTTCCCCACCTTTTGAAGGTGCGGTCGAGGACAGCTCACCAGTTCAGAATCTGGATCTATCCCCTCTTACCTTCTCATCCCATCTATCCCCTTTCTACCGTGCTTGGTCCCATATCACCTCAGACTGTTGGGTGCTCTGCACAGTAGAGAGGGGATATTCCATCCAATTCTGTGCCCTCCCACCCCTCTATCCCCCTTCCCTGTTCCTCTTCAGGGACCCCTCTCACAAGCAACTTCTAATTCAGGAAGTGCACTCCCTCCTCTCGGTAAGGACAGTGGAAGAGGTTCCTCGGGGGCAAGGGTTTCTACTCTCAGTATTTCCTAATACCGAAAGCCAAGGGTGGCCTCAGACTCATCCTGGACCTGCAGCAGTTCAACATGTTCGTAAAGAAACTCAAATGCCTCATGGTCTCGCTGAGTTCCATTATCTCCTCATTGGATCCAGGAGACTGGTACGCTGCCCTCTATTTAAAGACACTTATTTCCACATAGCAATAATTCCTCCTCACAGATTTGTGGTGAACAACAGCCACTATCAGTTTACCGTCCTCCCTTTTGGCCTGTCAGCAGCACCTTGCGTTTTCACCAAATGCATGGCAGTCGTCGCACTGTTCCTGCGCAAGCGCCGGATTCAGGTTTTCCCTTAGCTCAACAACTGGCTGATCAAAGGCCACTCCAGATCCCAAGTGGAGGACCAGGTCGGCTTCATAAGAAGGACCTTCCTTGAACTAGGTCTCCTTTTCAACGAGGCCAAATCCACTCTGTCCCCGGTGCAGAGGATAGAGTTTATAGGCGCAGTGCTGAACTTGACCTAAGCCAGGACGAACCTCCCGGAAACCAGGTTTCAGTCTCTAGGGGACATCATACGAGGCCTCAGACAGTTCCCTACGACTACAGCAAGGAACTGCCTGAACCTGCTGCGGCACATGGCTGCGTGCACCTACGTAATACAGCATTCCAGACTCAGACTTCGCCCACTTCAGTCATGGCCGACATCGATTTATTGACCGGCCCGGGACTCTCTGGACAGCCCTACCCTGCCCTTTGGTGGCTCAACCCACAGGTGGTTTGTGTGGGAGTACCTTTCACCAGCTCCCAGCCATCCCTTTTATTAGTGACAGATGCCTCACATCTGGGCTGGGGGGACATTTGGGAGACCTCAGGGCCTCTAGTCTCAGGCAGATCTCGCTCAGCATATCAACGTCAGAGAGCTGAGAGCAGTGCGTCTGGAGTGCCAGGTTTTCAGAATATCAGTCCTCATGGACAACATTACGGCAATGTTTTATATCAACAGATAGGGGGTGCATGCTCCTCTCCCCTGTGCCTGGAAGCCCTCATGCTGTAGGACTTGTGTAGAGCACTCGATACACCTGCAGGCTTCATACCTTCCTGGGGTGCAGAACGAGCTGGCAGACAGCCTCAGCCAAACTTTTCACAGCCACGAGTGGTCCCTCCGGCCGGACGTAGTGAGCTCAATTTTTCATCTCTGGGGCTTTCCCCAGATAGACCTGTTCGCCACACGCAGCAACAGGAAGTGTCAACTATTTTTCTCCTTTGTGAATCACAGTCTGGGTTCCATCGTGGATTCCTTCCTTCTTCTGTGGGGGGACCATCTCCTCTACGCCTTCCCATCAATACCGCTGGTCCACAAGGTGCTCCTCCAGGTCCACAGAGACTGGGACTGGGTCATATTGATAGCTCCAGCATAGCCATGCCAGCACTGGTTCACATCACTCCCAGAAATGTCTGTGGTGACCCCACTCACCTTGCCGTTGGTCCCGGACCTGATCACGCAGGATCACAGCCGCCTCCGGCACCCAAACCTAGAGTCACTCCACCTCACAGCTTGGATGTTCCATGGCTAAATGCTATGGAACTGTCCTGTTCTGATCAAGTCAGACAAGTTCTCCTTGGCAGTAGGAAGCCCTCTACAATGGCAACGTACCTTGCCAAGTGGAAGAGGTTCTCTCTCTGGTCGGAGCAGCAGCAGCATCAGTCGCCGACGCTCGCCCCAGTCCCTTTCATACTGGACTACCTCTTCCATCTTAAACAACAGGCTCTGTCATTGTCGTCAATAAGGGTCCACTTGGCCACCATCTCCATCTGGGCGCAGACGGCTTCTTGGTCTTCGCGAACCCCATGGTTACCTGTTTCCTCAAAGGCTCGACAGGCTCTACCCGCAAACTCATCAGCCTGCCCCAGCCTAGGACCTTAACCTGGTCCTCGCCAGACTTACGGGCCCCCCATTTGAGCCAATGGTGATGTGCTCCCTGCTTTATCTCTCTTACAAGGTGGCGTTCCTGGTGATGATAACCTCAACTAGGAGAGTGTCGGAGCACAGGGCACTTACATCCGAGCCCCCTTACACAGTATTTCAGGACAGCTCAGACCACACCCAGCTTTTCTCCCTAAAGTTGTCTCCCAGTTTCACATGAACCAGGACATCTTCCTCCCAGTGTTTTATCCTAAGCCACATTCCTGTGACAGGGAGCGAAGGCTTCACTCACTGGATGTCCGCAGAGCGCTGGCCTTCTATATAGAGATAACCAAACCATTCCAAAAGTCTGTCCAGTTATTCGTAGCAGTGGCGGAGAGGATGAAGGGCCTCCCCGTTTCATCCCAGCGCATCTCGTCATGCATCACGTCTTGCATTCAGGAGTGTTATGGCCTGGCGAAGGTGCCGGCTCCGCTGATCACCGCTCACTCCACCAGGGCTCAGGCCTCCTCAGCTGCATTCCTGGCGCAGGTCCCCACCCAGAAGATCTGCAGAACGGCAACGTGGTCCTCGATACACGTTTATGACGCACTATGCGATCACACAGAAGGCCAGAGACGATGCGACCTTTGGACGAGCTGTGCTCCAATCAGTGGATGACTCCGACCCCACCTCCTGAACTTTGGCTTGTGAGTCACCTGGTTGGAATGGACATGAACAAGCACTCGAAGAAGAAAAAATGGTTACTCACCTTCTCGTAACTGTTGTTCGAGATAAGTTGTGTTGTTCATGTCCATTCCAATACCCACTCTCCTACCCCTCTGTCGGAGTAACCGACAAGAAGGAACTGGGGGGGTGGGGAGTTGGCAGGGCCCTATATTGGGCGCCATGAAGGCGCAACTCCAGGGGGCGCCCAGGATGACCCTACAGACGCTGCTAAGGGAAAAATCTTCTGGCTGGCGTGCACGCAGCGCACACACACCTGGTTGGAATGGACATGAACAACACATCTCGAAGAAAAACAGTTTCAAGAAGGTGAGTAACCATTTTTTATTTATATCTACACAAGCCTCACCTGAATGCCAGAGGACTTTGGACAAAATCATCTGTCAGGCAATTAGCTGCATCTTATTTCTCCATCCAATTCAAGCTTGATCTCTGCCTGAGTTAAGACTCTGCAAGCTGAAAGGAACAGCTATATAATAGACTGTTAAACCCAACTCAGCAAAAAATGAATACACAAAGATGGTATGGGCTAGAAAACACTAGAACTGAATCAAATTATTAAATTGAACTTGGCTATACTATGCTATTTGCATTATTTCAGTACAATACCTTAATTCACTTAAGGATGCAATCCTTAAGTCCTATTACAAGTAGATATAAGTGTTAGATTATTCTTATTTTTTTTACATTTTATATAATGAAATGAAGATTCAACACTTTGGAATTAATGTTAATATTTCTTTTCTTAATGTTAGTAATATAACTCTATCATCTATTGCTTTTATGTGGCATTGTTTATTCTAGGAGAAAAATTCTGTAGGTCTGGACCAGGAAAAAACAGCCATGGACCTGGCTGCTGAGCAGTTGCGTTTATGGCCAACACTCAATAAAGAAACTCAGCAGGAGCTAATACAGAATGAGGAAAGTACAGTTTTCAGTCAGGCAATTCATTTTGCTAACCTCATGGTCTACCTGCTAGTGCCACTGGACACAAGTAAGAACAAACTATTGAGAACATCAGCTACAGGAGACTGGGAGAGTGGAAGCAACAGCATTGTCACAAATAGGTGCGTAAATGAAAAGACATGGTTTGGTAGTAAGCAATTGTGGGATGTAACTCCGTCCTTTTAATAAAAATACTGTATTAATTATAAAAATTAAATGCAGGAGCACTTTACAATAATGGAAGTTCATGTCCTATGTTAACAACCTTTGTAACAATGTAAAAGTAAGGACCTTTGGAATTGTAATTCCTGCTGATATTCTTTCTAACCTACTGTTCAGTTTGCAGTGCTTTGTATTCATAATACCAGTAATATCAACATAATGTTTTAATATCATCCAAAAAGTGCCATTTTCTCCTTTGACACAATGCACAGAAATCCTTACTTCTCTAAGCAGTTTCAGAGTATTGAGCTACTAAAAACTTTATGCCAGCAAAGCAATATTTCCTTTGGTAGCAATTAAGGCTGTAAGGCAATTCCGTAGTGGATGATGTGATCATTCTGTGCATTTTGTACGTTAGCCTAAGGTCCTAATCCTGCAAACTGCTCTAAATACACAAAGTCCTGGTGAAGTAAGTGAAGTTCTATGCAAGCACAGGGGTCCACCTGTGCAGAGCACCTTGCTGGTTGAAATTTGTAAAGCATTTTATGACCTTTCCAATAACAGGTGTTGGGTAAAATATTATAATAAATGTTCACAGAGCATATAAAACTGTGCAAGAAATAAAGGGAATGTGATATAACAAGGCTCAGCCCCATCTCAAGTACCTAAAACATTGTTTTCAAATAATCTCAAAGGCATCAGAGAAATTCTACTGTGTGCACCTTTTCTTTCTGGGATAACTGATTCAGGAGCAATATATTAAGGAGGCCAGAAGCTTAGCATGGTCATTCTCATGTAACATGATCCTTATTCCTCAATAAAAATGAAAAAGTAAGAAAACTCTTTCCCTGTGCACTTTAGTACCAACATAAACAAAATCATATCCTCTAGAAGTAGCAATTAGCTCCTTAGTTATAATAGATTTTGGAGTCAGGAGTAGCCATTAGTGACAGGGAGTCTGAAATATACACTGAAAATACATTAAATGCTTATCTAGGTATTTATTTAGGTAAAGTGCTCTCACCCTTACTCTTTTCTTCCTTTCTTTGAATTGATCAAAATTTGACCAAAAGAGTGTAATAATTATTAAATTGCCTTTTTGCTAGCAAATATTGAAAATGATTCCATGTACATTTAAATGGACTTTAAGAAGTAGGTCATTGGCAAAATTCATATTGTCTTCAACAGGACTAGGAGAAAACCAGTAACATTTTCTATACTAGTGAAATAGAAGTGTAGATTGATATTTTGCTGGCTATGGAAATCATGTAACTTGCTGTCATTTAAGAAATTCACAATCAGTTTTACATTCATCATCCAGTCTGGAAATATTTGTTGGTGTCTCTGTTGTTTATTCTGTAAAATGCCCAAACCAACAAAACCAAGTTATCTTCTCAAGTATCATCATAAATATGACAACACTTTCAAATGTTTTTGTTTAATGACTAGATAGTGAGATGATAGGAGTGTCACAGATTGGAGCTCTTGAATGATCCAAAGGTTGAAACATAAGTAGTAGTTGCACAATATCTTTCCAGTGTCATCCTCTCATACTTCAGTGAGAATAGTTAAATCTGTATGCAGTACTTGTCCTTTGGGCATTGTTTAAATGATTGCTCATTGTGTGGTAAGTATGTGGTGGTTTGATACTAAAGGAGATAAAGCTGAATGGCAACTCCATGTTGCTGCTGAAGAGAATGTACAATTTTACTTTAAAATTTGCATAGTTAGTTACAGTCTACATAGAAATTTTAAGTTTAATTTTCATTCTTATTTTTTCACCTACCCTACCTTCCTTTTCTTCTTAACTCCTTAGAACAGCTATGAAATACAAATTATTTGAATTATTATTTTGTATGCCATTTCTTGGGGAAAGGCAACCATCTCACATACAAGGGATTGTTTGCTGCCACTTAAAATGACATGCATTTCATAGGGGCAGTCAGACTTGTTGATAAATTAGGACACTTAGTATTATCATTCTAGACAAAGGAGTTCTTTATATGTTGAAAACCTGCTTCCATTACAGTATCTTCACTTGTAGTTTTGAGTACTCAGCCCTTCTGCAAATTAAGCCGCTACTGTCTCAAGTTGTGAGGAACACAGTTAGTGACCACCAGTGAAACATTTGTTGTAAGTGACTTGCCTAGCATCCCACAGGAACTGTATAGCAGTGTCAGAGGTGAAATCCAATTCTCCAGCATAGTAGTCAACTGCCTGTACCAGGAGACCATTCTTTCTCTTCCTGCAATCCCTTGCCTTAGTCAGTACACACCTTCCAACTTCCACAACAACTGAGTCTGGGGTCCTACAAACAGCCTCACTCACTACACATCCCTGATTAATTACCTGAGCACCATCCATTCTATGCACTGAATGAGGCAGGAGTTCAGTGGAAAAAACAATATATGATTAAAGAATGTAATTCATATGCACAAGGAAAGTGAATTAAGTTTCCACCTTCATTTTGGCACTTAATAATTTCTGAATATTTGCCTTTGCAATCTAATTGTTCTTTGAATGTAGGTTTTTTTAATGTAATTTATTATTGTTCTTTGAGTAGTGTCTGTATGGGCGCTCCACTCTAGGTGCGCATGCACCTCAGATTGGAGATTTTAGGTAGCAGTGACATTCAGCCCATGCAGCCGCATGCTGTACAGGTGAGCCACCCTCAGTTCCTTCTCGGCCTGCGATGGCACCTCAGCAGTGTCCAAGTTGAGCTTACCTTTCTCTTATCTACTAGTTAGTTAATGTGAATCCTTACTGTTAGCTTTGTATTAGTTAGTTGTAATTATATAATTTTTTAAAAACAATAAAAAATTATATATAGAGATGGGGGTGGAAAGGCGGGGGGGAGAGAGAGAGTTAATTATAAGTGTAAGGATCATTGTCCTTTTAGCATTTTTTGCCTCTCAGGGGAACTTAAACACTGGGAGCGCATGCCCAGTTCTCCCGATTGGAAATGCTGTCTTTCATGCTGGAAGGTGATCCTGGTGAGTGACAGACATTCCCGGCCTGTCCGTTGCCTGGGGGAGTCACACATTCCCCAAAAGTGTAATTCCTGCTTGGCATTATAATTAAGAGCAAGAAAGAACAGGAACTTAAGTTATGTCTCCTCATGATGGAGAGTTCTCTCTGGCCAGCTTCTGACCCCAACCAATGGACCCCACCCTGTACAACGAACTTCAAGCAAGTCAGCTGCCTCAGCCTCCTCGGTGCATCCCCTTGAGCATCAAATAAGTAGTCTCTGGAATCCTCTCAAAAGGATTATAGGAAGCAGTCTTCAAGCCCTCTAGGTAGAGAATTTACCTCAAAGAGATTGTCTCCGGTTCAGATAACCATTTCGACACCTACCGGTCTCCAGCTTGGTACCCACGTGGCTGCAGGTTCTTCAGGTACCATGAGCACCAGCAAGGCCAAGGACTCTAAGGGTTCTAGCTCTGGAAGATCAGTACTGTCTGTGATTGGAACAGCAGGGAGAAAAAGATCAGCTCTTCTGGTACTGACAGAGTCTACCAGGCCCTGAGTACCTAGCATTTCGGCACTGCAGAAGACCAGACAACATCTACTGGTCAATCATCATAGTGCATAAGACCTTCAGTACCATCAATTCCTTCTGCCACAGTAACCTCTGCCTAGGCTGCCTTTTTTGGCACCAACCAATGTTTCAGTACTGCAAGAGTTTTGATTCCTGGGGGACCTGGCAGTAACACAAACATTTGAATCTCCTTTGTTTGGCACCAACCCATTCTCGATATTGAGGACCTCTTGCTCTCTGGACATTTACCTGGTACTGATGGAGTCTACACCTATCTCTAAGAGTATCCATCCCTGACAAAGTGACAATGAGGAAGATGATGGGGACTTTTCATCAGTCTCCCAGATTTCTGTTCATGGCTCTCCTTTCCATTATCAGGGGACTTTCTTTCCTGAGACCTCCAGGGAATCAGAACAACTTCTTGAAAGACATCCTCATACTCCATCCCACTGGTATGGACACCCTTGGGCACCTCCCACCCAGGCCATATGCACCATCTCATTGGCTATACTGGGACCCTTGAGCAGCTTAATTACAACAATTCTACAGGGCCCCTAGTGTTTCTTGCTGGGAGAAGGGCAAATAATCCCCACCAGCCTCTGTCTCTAGGGTGCCCAATCCACAGGAAGAGACCTTTGGGGAGCAGGAAGTGAATGGACAAGGAGGTCATTCCAACAACTATCTCTTCCTCATCCCCAGATGATGTCATTATGCTTCCTCCAGCAGATGATTTCAAACAGTTTAAGGACCTCATTAAAAGTATAGCAGACTCCTTGCAAATTCTACTTGAGGAGGTTAAGGAGTTACAGTATAAACTGCTTGACATCCTGCCTACAACATCATCTGCCCACATTGTGCTGCCTATTAATGAGGCTGTGCTTGACCCTTCAGAAATAATTTGGCATATCTCAGCCACAATACAGCCTACTCGGGAATGAGCGACAGAGGATGGATCACTTCATGATTACCTGTTCTGTTCATTCCCTCTGGGACACCTGGCATTGGCCACTGTCAGAAGACACGATACTAGGCTAGATGGATCTTTGGTCTGACCCAGTAGGGCCATTCTTATGTTCTTATGTTACCTGTAAGAGGGTGGACAAAAAATATGTTCTCTCTAAGAACTCTGAATTTTTATTTTCGCATCCCTCCCACAACGCCCTTGTGGTTAACACTGTAAACAAATGTGGAAGACAGCACCACGCTAAATCAACACCATATGACAAAGACCAAAATCATCTTGACTTATTTGGGCTTAAATCATGTTTGTGGGGTACTCTACAATTTAAGATCACCACCTATCCAGCCCTGGTGGTGAAATACTAACTATTTGAAGTTTAATTCCTTTATTGAGAATCTTCCATCAGAGCAGAGGGAACAATTTCAGGCAATCATTGCAGAGGGTCAGCTGCTGGCCAGGACATCACTGCAGGCCTCTCTGGATGCCACTGATACAGCAGCTTGTTCTATCTCCACAGTGGTAGTAATGAGGAGGGCCTCCTGGCTGAAGCTCTCGGGGCTTCCAGGGAAATTCCAAAATACAATTGAGGATCTTCCTTTCGATGGATTGAAGCTGTTTGCGAAAAAGACAGACAAGTCCCTGCATACTTTGAAAGACTCAGGCTCAACTTGCGTTCTCTGGGAATTTACACCCTTTCACAAAAAAGAAAGTTTAGTAAGTCCCAGACAGCACAGAGATCTTGTCCCACTCTGTTTCTTGCCTCTAGGGTGACCAAACAGCAAATGTGAAAAATCGGGACAGGAGTGGAGGGGAGGGCAGGGGGGGTTAATAGGAGCCTATATAAGAAAAAGACCCAAAAATCAGGACTGTCCCTATAAAATCGGGACATTGGGTCACCCTACTTGCCTCCCAAGTACCTTACATACTCCAGCATAAGAGACAACAGTTCCAAAAGAAGAGACCACCTATTTCTCAGGCATTAACCTGACAACCCACAATTTTGACACACCAATTTTGACAGGATGGTCGAGGTGTTCAGTTACCAGTCCCACTCATACCTACTTCAACAATCTGCATGTCTCCCTCGCTTTGGTGACCATCTCTCTCACTTCCACTGAGCTTGGGAACATATCCCTATGGACCTGGGGGCTTTGGAGATCATTTCAACAGAATACTCCATCCACTTTACTTCCCTCCGGCCATCCCACCCCACTTCCCTATCCGTCTTCAGGGACCACTCTCACAAGTACCTCCGATGACAGGAAATAGACTTCCTCCTGAATTTGGGTGCTATAGAACCAGTTCCTATGAAACACAGAGGGATGCGGTTTTATTCCAGGTAGTTCCTGGTTCCAAAAAAGAATTGTGGCTGGAAATCCTTTGTGGATTTAAGATTACTTAACAGATTTGCAAAGATTCAAAATTCAAGATGATAATTTTTGCAGCAATAATTCCATCACTGGACAAAGGGGTTTGGTTCTCGGCTCTTGACCTACTTACTTTCATATAGCAATTCACCCCTTCCACAGAAGCTTCCTACACTTTGCTCTCCGTCAAGAGTATTTTTAATACAAGGCTTTCCCATTCGGTCTCTCCTCTGCACCCAAAGTGTTCTAAAAATTTCTCTCAGTGATGGCTCCTCATGTTCACAGACGAGGAATTCTGATTTTCCCATACCTTGATGATTGGCTGCTCAAGGGACTCTCCTACAATGAAGTCTCACTGGCCACTCAGAGGGCCATAGACCTATTTCTCAGACTGGGACTACAATTAAACATCCAAAAGTCCACCTTAACCCCAGTGCAAAGTTTGGAGTTCATAGAAGCTTACATCAATGTGGCATCAAGGGGGGAGCGAGATCATCTTCCCTCTGCTCTGGAGCAGTGAGGCTTTGGAATTGGTGCATTCTAAATCAGATCAGCATCTCAGCAGCTTACTTTCCTGGCTTGCAAAACATCACAGCAGATACCCTCAGTAGGCACTTCTCACGGGATCACAAATGGGAGATAGAGCCCATTACACTCCACTGCTTATTTTGATGTTGGGGCATCACGCAGAAGACCTGTTCACCACAGCCAAGAAAGAGCAAGAAACACTCGAGAAGCAGACTGTCCCTATGGGTGCTCCACTACTTGCCCTTATCTCCTCTGCTTCCGAGTTCTTTGTGATGGAATTCAGCTGGGAAAAAAAGGAACTGAGGGCAGTTCACCTGCACAGCTCTGTATGGCTATGGTGCAGAGCATGAGACTGTATGGGCTGCATGTGCGGGCTGAACAGGCATTGCTACCTAAAATCTCCTATCTGAGGCTCATGAGACGCATGCACACCTAGAGTGGCGCACACGCGGAGATGCACGTCTTGAAGAACCACAGTTACTGCATAGGGTCAGTATCCTTCTCTTTGTGTATAATGAAGAGGAGACATGGGACCAGACTTAAAAGGATTTTCCTTTTTAAGGAACTGTTCCTGTCTATATCAGACTTGTTTTCTACCTTATTTATTCACCAGTGCAGCTCCAGCAGTGGGAGTACTATTGTAGAGATGGCACCAGCATACACTGGTGTTTATATTGTTAGTATCTGAAACTGTGCCTGAAGTGTAGAGGCAAAGTGGACAATATATTTAGCTACACTGAATACAGCAGACTCATTAGACAAAAAATATATGGTAGTTATTCTCTGTGCGTTATGGTTAGCTAACTGGATTTTTTTACACTAGCAGTTTTTTTTTTCCTTTTCTTCTGTAGTATTGCCGGCAGTGTTGCAGAGAGCTATGACACCGAAAGTGGGTTTGAAGACTCTGAGAACAATGATATTGCCAATGCAGTTGTACGCTTCATCACCAGGTTTATAGACAAAGTATGTACAGAGAGTGGAGTTACACAGGATCACATCAAGAGCCTTCATTGCATGATACCAGGTAAGAACTGGTTTAAAAAAATGTAAATTTGCAAAATTGTCACTTCTTTCTCTGGGAACTGATATTTTCCAGTAGAAGTGTATTTTTGGTTTGTTGTTTTCAGTATAGTTTATGGGTTTGTTTCCTAGACTGTAATCCTTGATGAATTCCAAATAGCCATTGATGACATCTACGCTGTTTTTCCTTGACAGTTTAACTCTAGGATTTCAAACCGTGGAGTTATATTTAGTTTGTTTTACTCTTTCTTATATTGTGTGAGGTTTAATTTATGGTGTCACTGATTCCCAGGGATTGTAGCAATGCACATTGAGACTCTGGAGGCCGTCCATCGAGAGAGTAGAAGACTACCACCAATACAGAAGGTAAGTATTATAAAAGGTGTTTGTGTTGGTTACACGTATTGGAATCGTACACAGTTTGACGTGGCTTCAGCCTTCCTTTTTCTAATATTATGAAGAGATATCTGATCACTGAACAGTATAATCAAGAAATTTTCCACCAGTGATTGATAAATTGTTTGGCTTTGGTCTCATGAAATATGAACTTGTGAAAGTAGCAGAGACAAATCTCTGAACATAAAGAAGTGGTGGCATGACAACTACTTAAGACCAATTTTATTGAGTTGAGTCCAAACTCAGCCTCTTGCAGAGTCAGTCTCAACAGTTTTGAAATTAAATTTTTTCATGTCAAATACCAATTTGGTAGATTGCAGTGTTATACTGTACATTATACTTACATTTAAAATTCTTATATTTGGTCTCAGCCTAAGATTCTGCGACCAGCTTTGCTGCCAGGAGAAGAGTTTGTGTGTGATGGTCTCCGTGTGCTGCTGGATCCTGATGGGAGAGAGGAAGCAACAGGAGGATTGCTCGGAGGTCCCCATATTCTCCCAGCAGAAGGAGCTTTGTTCCTTACCACATACAGAATTATATTTAAAGGCACTCCTCATGATCAATTAGGTATGGTCTTTCTTACTAAGATCAGAATAATATATGGTCTGGCAGGTATATTAGACCTTGAACTGGCCCTGCAGTTTATTTAAGCAAGACCATCAAAACAAATCTACCCAACAAAAAACTGCTAAGAATTCAATTAAGTATTAATTTAATTCATGTTGATCATCTGTACAGAAATAAACCATGTGCCTAGATTCTTGACTTTATCACTAAATATAATGATATTTATTTTTGATGTTACATTTTAATTTATCTGCAATCCAAATATCCACCTGAGTTTTTAGGTACTGAATTTTAGCATTGTTCCCATGTTACAGTAGTCCTTTGGGGTCCTATTTACTTAAAATACAATAAAAATATACTTTGAGCTTTCTGTTCATACTTAACATAAGAACAGCCATACTGGGTCAGACCAAAGGTCCCTCTAGGCAAGTATCCGGTCTTCCGATAGTAGTCATTGCCAGATACCCCAGAGGGAATGAACAGAAAAGGTAATCATCAAGTGATCCATCCGCTGTCACATGTTCCCAGAGGAACAGAGGCTAGGGACACCATCCCTGCCCATCCTGACTAATAGCCATTGATGGCCATATCCTCCATGAATTTATCTAGTTCTTTTTGGAACCCTGTTATTGTCTTGGCCTTCACAACATCCTCTGGTAAGGCGTTCCACAGGTTGACTGTGCGCTGTGTGGAAAAAATACTTCCTTTTGTTTGTTTTAAATCTGCTGCCTGTTAATTTCATATGGCGGCCCCTAGTTCTTGTGTTATGAGAAGGAGTAAATAACACTTCCTTATTTACTTTCTCCACACCAGTCATGATTTTATAGACCTCTATCATATCCCCCCTTAGTCATCTCTTTTCCAAGCTGAAAAGTCCCAATCCTATTAATCTCTCCTCATACGGCAGCCATTCCATACCCCTAATCATTTTTGTTGCCCTTTTCTGAATCTTTTCCAATATCAATATATCTTTTATGAGATGGGGCGACCACATTTGCATGCAGTATTCAAGATGTGGGCGTACCATGGATTTATATGGAGGCAATATGATATCTTCTGTCTTATTATCTATCTCTTTCCTAATGATGCCCAACATTCTGT
Source organism: Trachemys scripta elegans (assembly GCF_013100865.1). Lineage (NCBI taxonomy): Eukaryota > Metazoa > Chordata > Testudines > Emydidae > Trachemys > Trachemys scripta. The sequence goes on from NC_048301.1 coordinate 97,229,929, forward strand.
TCGCTTTTTTGACTGCCACTGCACATTGAGTGGATGTTTTCAGAGAACCATCCACAGTGACTCCAAGATCTCTTTCTTGAGTGGTAACAGCTAATTTAGACCCCATCATTTTATATGTATCATTGGGATTATGTTTTCCAATGTGCATTACTTTGCATTTATCAACATTGAATTTTATCTGCCATTTTGTTGCCCAGTCACCCAGTTTTGAGAGCTCCTTTTGTAGCTCTACGCAGTCTGCCTGGGACTTAACTATCTTGAGTAGTTTTGTATCATCTGCAAATTTTGCCACCTCACTGTTTACCCCTTTTTTTCAGATCGTTTATGAATCTGTTAAATACTACTGGGCCCAGTATAGACCCCTGGGGGACACCACTATTTACGTCTCTCCATTCTGAACACTGACCATTTATTCCTACCCTTTGTTTCCTATCTTTTAACCAGTTATCAATCCATGAAAGAACCTTCCCTCTTATCCCATGGCTGCTTACTTTGCTTAAGAGCCTTTGGTGAGGGACCTTGTCAAAAGCTTTCTGAAAATCTAAATACACTATATCCACTGGATCCCCCTTGTCCACATTCTTGTTGACCCCCCTCAAAGAATTTTTGTAGATTGGTGAGGCATGATTTCCCTTTACAAAAAAGCATGTTGACTGTTCCTCAACAAATTATGTTCATCTATGTGTCTGACAATTTTGTTCTTTACTATAGTTTCAACCAGTTTGCCCGGTACTGAAGTCAGGTTTACCGGCCTGTAATTGCCGTGGTCACCTCTGGAGCCTTTTTTAAAAATTGGCATCATATTAGCTATCCTCCAGTCATTTGGTACAGAATCTGATTTAAAAGATAGGTTACAGACTACAGGTAGTAGTCCTGCAGTTTCACACCATCTGGTCCTGGTACTTATTACTGTTTACTTTATCAGTTTGTTCCAAAGCCTCCTCTAAGGACTCCTCAATCTGGGACAGTTCCTCAGATTTGTCACCTAAAAAGAATGGCTCAGGTTTGTGAATTTTCCTCACATCCTCAGCCATGAAGACTGATGCAAAGAATTCATTTAGTTTCTCCACAATGGCCTTATCGTCCTTGAGTGCTCCTTTAGCATCTCAATCGTCCAGTGGCCCCACTGGTGGTTTAGCAGGCTTCCTGCTTCTGATGTACTTTAAAAAAAAAAAAATTGCTATTACTTTTTGAGTCTTTGGCTAGCTGTACTTCAAATTCTTTTTTTGGCCTTCCTAATTTTATTTGTACACTTCATTTGCTGGAGTTATGCTCCTTTCTGTTTTCCTCACTATGATTTAACTTCTGCTTTTTAAAGGATGCCTTTTTGCCTCTCACTGCTTCTTTTACTTTGTTGTTTAGCCACGGTGGCTCTCTTTTGATTCTCTTATGTGTTTTTTAATTTGGGGTGCACATTTAAGTTGAGCCTCTATTATGGTCTCTTTAAAAATTTTCCATGCAGCTTGCAGGGATATTACCTTTGGTGCTGTACCTTTTAATTTCTGTTTAACTAACCTCCGTATTTTTGTGTAGTTCCCGTTTCTGAAATTAAATGCTACCGTGTTGGGCTGCTATGGTGTTTTCTCCGTCACAGGGATGTTAAATTTAATTATATTATGGTCAGTATTACCAAGCGGTCCAGCTATATTCACCTCTTGGACCTGATCCTGTGCTCCACTTCAGACTAAATCAAGAATTGCCTCTGCTCTTGTGGGTAGCATGACTAGCTGCTTCAAGAAGCAGACAGAAGCAGTCATTTAAGGTGTCACTTGCACAAGGTGAAACAGTTCAGTAGTGTTATCACAAGAGTGAGGGAATGTTGTATAGTGGTTAAAGCTGAAGACTGGCAGTCAGGACTCTTGGGTATATTCCTGGCACTCCCACAGACTTACTGTTTGATTTGGACAAGTCATTTAGTTTCTCTGTGCCTCACGCTCCTCATCTGTAAAATGCTACTTTATGGAGGATTTGTGAAACCTACAGCAGTGCACTCTGTACTAGAGAAGTACAAAAATATCATTAATGGCTAAAGATTAAAATCTCGTTTAGTGGATTCATATGTCAAGTGATGAGCCATGTCAGGATGAGGGCTTGTAGTTGAGGACTTTAACAGTGAGGGGGAGATAAATTCCTGAACTCAAAGGTCTGCATATGTTCAAACTTTTTTTAAAATAGCACAGACTAATAAAAGTGCAGTAATCAAGGAGTGAGTCTGAATGGTGGAAATTGAAAAAGCAATTATCTTGGACATATTGAAAACCCTGTGTAATGGAGTTTACATTTTCCCCTCAACAATCATTACTGGATTAAATATTGTGTTTAATTATGTCATGGGAAGTGTAGTAGTTCTAAAGATCAGATTTTCTTGTTTGGAAATCTCTGTTTTAGTTACTTTATTAAACAAATTAATTTATCAAGCAAAAATGTAAATACATAACGTTCATAGTTTTTATATAAGGAAACTAATGCATATCAGTTATATATAAACTTCAGAATGTAATATGACAGATTACTAATAGTTAGAGACAGATTTTTGGACTACAACCAAATAGTTTTTTCTGCCATTTCCACCATTTAGAAAGAGAGAGAATGGAAAAATATTTTTCCAATCATCCTAATTAATGTCAAATGGGAAAAACGAATGTTAGTTAACTGAATGTTGGGTTGTATGTCATATTTTGGGAATTTATCACCTGCTTTAAAGCCTTTTGCCTAAAGTGAATTCTGGATTGTTATTGGCCTTCTAGCCAAGATCATGTGCCTTATATTCCATTTCTTTGCACCCATTCATTAACACCTGTTCAAAGTAAAATATAACTACATCAGATATGATTCCATGACCTAAGGTGTCTGTAAATGATTCTATGATACTTAGCTGGAGAACAGACAGTGATCCGGAGCTTTCCCATAGCATCTATTATGAAGGAGAAGAAGATTACTATACAGAACCAGCTGCAACAGAATATGCAGGAAGGACTGCAGATCACCTCAGCATCATTTCAGGTAGAATGGAGTGCTTTATTCTTTATGCTTTGTAAAACACCTGAAATTATGATCTCATCAAAATAACCTGCTGCAACTAACACCCTAGCCCCTGGCAGCGGCTGAGTATCCTCTGTTCCTTGTGAAGTCAATGGTATTGGCGGGGTCTCAGCATCTCACAGGAACCCGGAAGTGCTTTCCTACACATACACTCAATATCTACTAGAGCATAAATGGTTTTCATTGCCTGTTTCTCTCACTCCTCCTCTCACCCCTCCATTGGACCCTTTGGAGGACAATCTTTGGGTCCAAAGTCTCTGCTGAAGAACAGATTGAGTCTGGGTAGGTCAAAAGGCATGTACATCAAATCTCCTCCATCCTGTTGGAGTGTATCTGGAAAAAATAAGAACACCCAGTGTTTCTGGGTGGCTCCATGGCAGGAGGAAGTCCATGGTAGCACAGTTAAAATGGAGCCTGGGGTATCACCAAGGTCGAGAGCTAATCCAGAAGCACAGGGCCTCTCCATAGGCAGCCCTGACCTTTGGGGGAGCCCCATGATCTGTACAGATTCCTGAGGATTTACCAGTTTAGGGACAGGTATCACAGGCTATTCTTCAAAGGCATGTAGAACAGGACAGTTTGTAGAATTGGGAATCCTCTGGAGATTTTTTTTCCCCAGAGCCAGGAGCCCCCTACAGTGAATTTAGTCTATGAGGTAATCTAGCCTATGATGAGGCCCTAAATGAAGGGAAGAGGAATGTAAGGTAGAAATCTTCAAGAATTGTAATCAATAGAATTAAAATTATGTAAGTGTGGCTTCAGAACATGAAATGTTTAGCTAGATCTGGTTACTGCTACAAAAGTTCATTACTTTGTTCAAGACAAAAAAAATCACAATTTGATAAAATGGAGAGTCTTTCATTTAGGAGTATGTCATCAATTTCTTCTTATTGGTGTTTTGAATAGTCACTGTGTAACATAATATTTCTCTCATATACATTAACCTATATAAATGAATGGATTTAATTAACAATTTAAGGAGTCACTCTTATATGCCTTTCAAGTAAACCAGTAACTGGCCTTTTGTTTTCCAAAGCTCTTTTTGGAGACTAACAATAACAATAAAATTTCTAACATCCTTCAATAGTATGCTAAATGCAGACACAACTCAAAGTTTCTGGTTCTGGACCCTGGTCAAATATAATCTCTGCTTTTGTTTAATGTAGTTTCGTTTTAGGTTATCAAAACAAAACCAACCAGCAAATGGTTTACTTTCTGTTCCTTTTCTAACAGCCAAAGTTCAATATTATATGAAATAGACCCCTCTCATCAAGGGAGAATGGCTACAGCTATATTATTTTAATGTATTTAAAATGTCATATTAGGGTGACCGCTAAATATTCAAGACCTCATTTCAAGGAGGTCCTAGAACAACAGAATTATTAGCCATTTGGAGAGAAAATACTAAAGTAAGTAAAATGAAAACGAAGGATCAGATATGTCTTGTGTACGGCAAACAAAAGACATATAAAAAGTAACTTAATTGGGACTTTTAAAATAACAAATATCTCAGAAATGTTTATTTTGTTTACCCCCACCATGGAAGTTGTTTTTGTCCCTTTTACATATCCTCATTTTCCCTCTCCTTTATTACTCATCCTCAAAATATAAGAGTTGCCCATCATCCCTCTGGCTAAGAATTGTGGGACAGGGCTCCCTTTAAACTGTATAAAAGCCGTATTTTGACTGGAAAGAGAGATCAGTGTGGATAGTGCAAAGCACTTCCCTTTCCAAGGGTCAAATTTGGTTATCATGCTTTGCTACTAGCACAGTTTTCTAGGGTTTGCAAAGTGCAGAATGAATTGAAATGAATAGAATATGGAAGGATAGCTGTGGTAATTTTTGAATGCTAGAATTTTATAGTATAGTGAGAGAGTCTTTAAATTAGAGTATCAATCTTTTACCAGTGTCGTCCTGTCTAGCCTCAAGGACCTGGCCCACCAGAGCTCTTCCAGCCCTTGCCATCCCATGTAGCAAGAAAATATGGGTAGTGTTTTAACTAGTGTAGAAATGTTAGTGCAAAAACTGCTACTTAGATTTGCTCAGATGTTTTGTCTTAATTTTATGGGAATTCCAGACACTACAGAGTGGAAGTATTTTGGCATTAGAATATAAAATTAAAAAATAAAGTAAAAATGGATAAAATGAATTGCCATAATCAGTAACACATACATATTTCTGTTTATTTATTAATATATTATTTTACTTCCTTTGTGGGATCGTTTTCAGTTTTCTTTGATCTCAAAAGTTGCATATTAAATTATTTCCAGTCTCTAACATGTTATGTCTTTTTATTTGCAGTTAATTAAAGTAGCATTTGATGAGGAAGTGAGTCCTGAAGTGGTAGAAATATTTAGGAAACAGCTAATGAAGTTCCGTTATCCCCAGTCCATCTTTAGCACCTTTGCTTTTGCGGCTGGGCAAACTGCACCGCAGATAATCTTGCCAAAGCAAAAAGAAAAGAACACTTCCTTTCGGTAAGGTATAATCTATTTTTCTTTAATATGAATTTATTATTGATATTCTTGTTTACTGTTAGTCCAGTGCATTGAATTCTGTGTCATTTTTGATGGCTTTCCAAAATTGCAAGTTCATTTCAGTAGTCCTCAATAAAGCTGAATTGTCTAGCTTCTGTCAAGCATGTTACATAGATATGTCAAACAAAAGCTACCTAGTGTAAAAATATGTATGAATTTAGTCATAAAAGTGTATAATTAACCTGTTGAAATACGTGCCTTAGGAAATTATGGAAGTAATTACTGTAATAAGATTCAAAGCATACAGTTGAGCATTTATATGAATAACATCTGCAGTTATACTAATTCTATGGCAACATATAAAGAGGTTCCTCATACTTCAGAGTATGGATTGGTCACCAATTTAGGTAAAAAGAAATTTACACTCATGGGATGGTATTGTGCACTTGTTCTAGTGACCTGTAATGTAGCGTTTGGGTTTTTTAGTCTTCCTTCAAATCAGGTCCATTCGAAGCATTCAAGAGTTCTGAGAGAGCTGGCTGAGGAGCAAACTGGATGATTAATTTTGATTTTCAGTAAGTCTTGGAATACTGATGTATTTCCAGAAGACTGGAAGAAAGCTAATGTTGTTCCAATATTTTTAAAAGATCGAAAGGATGACCTGGGTAATTGTAGGCCCAGGCAAGATAATGGAGCAGCTGATACAGGACTCAATTAATAAAGAATTAAAGAAGGGTAATATAATTAATGCCTTGGGTTTATGGAAAATAGATCTTGTCAAACTAATTTGAGATTACAAGTTTGGCTGATAAAGGTAATAGTGTTAATACTTAGACTTCTGTAAGGCATTTGACTTAGTACCACACAACATTTTGGTTGAAAAACTAGAATGATATAAAATTGACATGGCACACACTAAATGGATTTAAAACTGGCTAACTGATACGTCTCAAAATGTAACTGCAAATGGGAAATTGTCATTGATTATGTGTTTCAAGTGGCATCCCACATAGATCAGTTTTTGGCCCTTCTCTATTTAAAATTTTAATCAATGACCTGGAAAAAAACTTAAATTATCACTGGTGAAAATTACAGGCAACACAAAAATAGAGCAATCTGGATCACTTGGCAAGCTGGATGCAAGCAAATAATATGTATTTACTACGGCTATATATAAACATATACATGTAGTAACAAAGAATGAAGGCCATATTTACAGGATGGGGGACTCTATCCTGGAAGCAATGACTCTGGAAAAAAAAAATTCAGAACTGCAGGAATACTGCATCCAGTTCTGGTGTCCATAGTTCAAGAAGGGTGTGAGGGTTCAAAGAAAATGATTGAATGATTAAAGCATTAGAAAACATGCTTTATAGTGATAGATTTAAGGAGTTGAATTTATTTAGCTTAACAATGAGAAGATTAAGGGCTGACTTGATCAGAGTTTATAAGTGGCTACGTGGGGAACAGATATTTAATAATGGGCTCTTCAATATAGCAGAGAAAGATAAAACATGATCCAATGGCAGGAAGCTGAAGCTCAACAAATGAGACTGGAAATAAGGCATAAGGTTTTAACAGTGTGGGTAATTAATCACTGGAACAATTTACCAAGGATCCTGGTGGATTCTTCATCACTGACCATTTTTAATTTAGATTGGGTTTTTTCTAAAAGATATGATTTAGGAATTATTTTGAGGAAGTTCTTTGGCCTGTGTTAAACAGGAGTCAGATTAGATTATCACAATGGTCCCTTCTGGACTTGGAATCTATGAATATGTTATAGTCCATTATTAGGCACCTTACTAGACTAGGTGGATTATTAGTCTGTTACAGAGTGGCAATTCATGTGTTCCTCTACTGATTAGTGCCTTTTTGGCTCAATGGACTAGAATCTCAACATAATTCTGGAATAGAGAGATTTTTAGATTTCTTTTTTCATGTCTTCAGTCTGTTAACCAGGAAGATTTATTTGTTATATTTCCAACAAAATTAAAACCTGCAAACAGAAGATGGTTGTTTTTTCTTTACTATTGGACACAGTTGGCATAGTGTTGCCACAGCACATTCTCCTAAATCCCAGGACTAGGAATTTAAAATTTTAGGAGCCCATTTTCTGAGGTCCTGACCTCACTTTTTTCTTGAAATTAAATGAAAAATTGGTAAGCATGCTTTGTGTGGATGAGAAGATACATCCTACAAGTGTATTTTGGTATACCGATACAGCTACTGAATATTAGTGAGAGTTAAATATAACTGTTGTATTTTACCTACATTTTGAGATCAGGCATTATTATTTATTTCTGAATTCTAGCACCTTCTCAAAAACAATTGTGAAAGGAGCCAAACGTGCAGGGAAGATGACAATTGGTCGTCAATACTTATTAAAGAAGAAGACAGGCACAATAGTGGAAGAAAGAGGGAATCGTCCAGGCTGGAATGAAGATGATGATATCTCTGGTAAAATATATTCATGTTATCAGATGAGCTTATGCATCCATTCAAATACACTGACCTCTCAAGAGATTCTCAAACAGTAATTAATTGGTAAAAGGGTCTATTTGAGACATTAGACTGAAAGGTTTCAAATGTTATCACTTGGTGAAGACTTTGAACTTTTATTACTTTCCCAGGTTTGTAGGAAATAAGGGGGAGCACAAGCTTTTAACTTAGTTTATTTGCAGCGGAAATTTTCAAATTTCAGATCCTTTTTTTAATCACCGAACTGTGCTCAGTACAACTTTGCTTACCACCCTGTATAGCACCCTGGAGTAGACAAGGATAACGTTGGCTAACAGCATTAAGGCAAACTTAGCAGCGTTCATGTACAGTATTGTTAAACAGTTTGTCATGAGCCATTAGTCTAGAATGGTTGAGTCTCATTCTAGAAAGGCAAGTGTAAAGAAGAAGCAAATAGCATAGGTTCTATCAACAGATATGAAAGTATAAAATGAGGGGATTTCTTCAATTAACAAAAAGTATTACATGTGAAAATATCACACTTCAAGACATCAATGGAAAGTATTGGTGCTGAAGGCAGAAAGTGTTCATTTTGTTTTGTTTTTTTCTAAATACCTCAGTTTCTAAAATGTGCTGCTGTCATTTACAGAGAGAGGGCGGGTGAGGTAATGTCTTTTGTTGGACCAACTTCTGTTGGTGAGGAGACAAGTTCAAAAATGTGTCTCTCTCACCAATGGAAATTGGACCCATAAAAGATATTATCTGACCCACCTTATATTTCTAATATCCTTGGATCAACATGGCTACAACAACACTGCATACAACTGCTGTCACAACATCCATTTTTTCCTAATCTGGATCAATGCTACTATAAAACATACCACTAGAGGGAACCAGATTCTCCTATACCTAAATAGGTATTGTTTTGTCACATCATTCTTCACTTTTTTTATTTACTATTTCAGATAATGAAGTGTATCAAAAATTAATTATTTCTTCAAAACATTACACAAGCCAAATGTTTCCTATTTATCACAGCACTGGTGTTGGAGATATATATATATATATATATATATATATATATATATAGGAAAGATTACAAGTAGGAAAAGGAGACTAATCTTTTTCCCCCTTTCTTTTGTTTTATTTTTGAAATACCTTTTTTCATTAATAAAATGATTGGACTGGTTGGTAAGTGTGAGTGGGACAAAATATGTGGATGTATATAAAGCTCATTTCTACTGAACTCTTAAGCTTGGCTCATTGTGTGCTCTCAAAAAGAATGAACAAAAGCCTTCAAGGAAAAGGCTAAAAATACCTAATGCTCGTCCCTCATCTGATGGAGAAGGGAAAGAAATCAGAGGGAAAATGTCCTCACATTAGTCAGAAATAACTCTCATCGTGTGGAAATCCAGATTCTTCTTCGGTCCTTGTCCATATAGATTCCATTTGTGGTGCGTGTCCACTTCCTGCGCTCAAGCTTGGATTCTTTGGCTAGCAGTGTCCACTGGAGTTGCGCTTGTACCCTGTATGTCCTGCTGCCCGGAATGCATAAAAGGCAGGAAGTGTTAGTAAGTTTAGTGTTAATGGGTTAATTGTTGTCTTCCCCCCACCCACCACACACACACCTTTAAAAAAAAAATTGTAAAAAAATTCCTTAGTTTGTGATGCTTTCTCAGTACCGGGTTCCAACCCTTATGGCTGAACTGTAGTCTCCTGGTTTTAAGAACTGCCCTTCTTGAGATGTGGTGATGCCACTTAATGATGGGCATTTTCAGGTTGTTCAAGAAAGCAAGAGGTGAGCAAGGCTTACACTCTTCGCTGCAGTTTAAGGCAAGTTGTTAGTCTCTGAAGGTCAGCACACCCTTCTCACCATGCTGTACTAGACTGGAGGTTGAGGCTGTATCTCAGACACAACAGTTAAGTCCATGGCCACATCTATTGCTATGAGGAAGTCCTATGGTTGATGTTTTCTGGCATACCTAGAAAGGTACAAACAACCTTGGAATCAGATTGAAACCAAATTTCAAAATGTCAAAATTTCCCATGAACCAGAAATTCTGAGTTTCAGCCAACTCACAAGCACCTTTAAGATCTTTGAGAAGTAACCACATCTGCACCAGACCTACTCCAAGCAGAGCTCCTATATTCAGCAGAGGTGCCAAAAAAGAGATGCCCTTTGTCTCCTCTTTGTCAGCCACTCACTGCAACAGCTTCAAGGCAGCTGATTTGATGCCTTGGTCAGGAGCCATTTATAACACCTAGAGGATCTTTTTTTACTCCTCTTCTCCTTTTGGAAACCATTTACTTTATTTTTTCAGCACCACAGACCATTGGGTCTTAGAGATCATCATAGTGGCATATTCCATACAATTTCAGACCCTTCCTACCCCCATCTCCCTTCCCCATCCCTTTTCATGGGTCCCTCCCACGAGAGACTGTTACAGCTACAGGTGGAATCACTTCTAAGTCTTAAAGCAGTGGAAGAAGTGCCTGTAGAATACAGAGGGAATGGGGTTTACTCCGATTATTTTCTAATTCCAAAGAAAAAGGGAGGCTGGTGCCCAATTCTGGATTTGGAGCAAGGTATTTAGCCGTCCCAAGTTCAGAATGGTAACACTAGCCTCTATAATCCCCTGCTTAGATCCCCAGGAGTGGTTTGCAGCTCTCAGCTTCCAAGTTCACTACTTTCACATAACAATCCTTTGAGCTCATTAGAATTACCTGAAATTCCAAGTGGGAAATTCCTATTATCAATATAGAGTTCTTCCATTCGGATTACCAGCAGCAACAACAGCATTCACAAAATGCTTCGCACTGGTGGTGGCTCACCTGAGAAAGCAAGGAATCCAGGTATACCATACCTCAGCGGTTGGTTTATTCCTGAGAAATCACACAGCACGTGACTAGCTCCAATCATCAAATACTTCAGCTTTTCACTTCCCACCACAAAGTCAACATATAAAAGTCAGTATTAGTACCAACCCAGAGGATACAATTCATAATCTACAGCAGCAAAGGTTTGTCTGCCTCGGGACAGATTCAACACCATCATGGATCTCAACAACAATTTACAGGCTCATCCTCAAACTTCAGGACAAGCATACCTCAGACTTCTAGATGACATGGCCTCCTGCACTTACATAATATAGTATGCCAGACTTCACCTAAGGCCTTGGCTACACTTACCCGCTAGTTCGACGGCTGGAAATCGAACTTCTGGGTTCGACTTATCGCGTCTAGTCTGGACGCGATAAGTCGAACCCGGAAGTGCTCGCCGTCGACTGCGGTACTCCAGCTCGCCGAGAGGAGTACCGCGGAGTCGACGGGGGAGCCTGCCTGCCGCGTGTGGACCAAGGTAAGTTCGAACTAATTCGAACTAAGGTACTTCGAACTTCAGCTACGTTATTCACGTAGCTGAAGTTGCGTACCTTAGTTCGAATTAGGGGGGTAGTGTAGACCAAGTCTAAGTCACATGGTTGAAATCTTTGTATCTTCCCAAAAGATATTATAGTCATAAAGGTGCAGGTCCCCCAGAAGTCCTATTGTTATTAAACTGGTAGAAGGACTATCCTTTTCCCCACCGTTGCCATCTAAGACACTAGTGACAAATGATTCCACACTCGAGTTGGGACTTCACCTGGACCATCTCCAGGCCCTAGACCTTTGGACTCTTGAGCACAGGTCCCAAGGAAGCCTGCAGTAGTTATGATCATGCTGGTACTTGCTTGGCCAAGACAGTTCTGGTTATCAGACCGGATTAATCTATCCGGTACCCTTCCCTCTTCCAGACATAATCTCCCAGAACGACGGGTAGATCCTCCATCCAGACCCTGATTCATTACACTTGACAGCCTAGATGAAGACTAGAAAACCATCATTGAGAGGAGTTGCTCTGCAGAAGTCCAAAGTATGTTAATCCACAGTAGAAAAGACCTACTAGACTTACATATTTGGCAAAGTGGAAAAGATTTGCTATTTGGACCCAGCAACATCAGTTAGCTCCCTTAGACACTCAGATATCTGCTATTTTGAGTTACCTTTTATTGCTGGAAAATGCAGGACTGTTTATAAGCTCTTTAAGAGTACAGTGGGTAGCCAACCATCGCTCCCATTCTGGGTCACACAGCATTCTCCCAACTGACAGTAGCTAGATTCCTTAAGGGCCATATGTACCTGTTTCACCCAGTTAAGGAGCCTTCCCCTGCTTGAGATCTCTACGATAGTCCTAGTGGGATTGATTGCCCACCCTTTTGAGTCTCTAGCTATGTGCTCACTTTATCATTTATCCATGAAGATAGCCTTCCTTGTGGCAGTAACATCTGCCCAAAGGGAAGGAGAAATATAGGTACGTATTACTATTACTATGACTGGTGCACAATATACTATATTACACAATATACATCTATTACATAAGGATAAGGTGGCCTTTAGGCCTCACTCTAAAATCTTGCTGAAAGTAGTCTCAGACTTCTAAGTAATACCTGATTGTCTAATACCAGTATAGCTTTGTCTTTTTTCTTATGCCCCACTCCAGCCAAGGGGAAGCCATACTGCGTACCCTGGATGTGCTTCGGGCACTATCATTCACTTTCAGGAATTCCCTGAGATTATTTGTAGTTTTCATAGGTAGGATGAAGGGCCTGGCAGTATCTGTCCCTAAAATATCTAACTGTTGCATCAGAGTATACTGAGCTAGCTAGTTTAGATCAGTGCCCACTCCACCAGGACCCAGGCAGATCCTGTGTCTTCTTTAAGAAGTGTACCAATCTCTGAGATATGTAGGGCAACTATGTGAGATTGGGTTCATACATTTCCACAACATTACTCCCTTGTTAGAGGCATCAAGAACTGAAAACCACTTTAGCAGAGCATTTCTTCAAGTCATTATTCAAATAGACTCCAAGCACCCTTCTCTTATATGCCAGGTCACTGCCTATGAATTAGTGTTCTGCAGTCTGACCCAAACCTGATGGGGCCCAACTACAAGTGTTGGGTCTGGGTTGGTTTGGGTGTGAAAACAACCAACCCCACTCAGGCTCAAGTCAGATTGGATCACCTCTTCTTGCCCCACGGGATCGGCACAGGTGGGTGCCCTGCTGGCTGCTGCCACCTCGCCGAGCTGTGTGTGCTCAGCAGTGAGTGTACTGAGAAGTTGCAGCGCCTCTCAGTCTGCAGTGCATGCGGCTCCTGTGGCATTGGCCCCACTGGCAGGAAAAGGAGAGCGGACTTCTCCTGTTCTGTGCAACAACAGGGTACATTATTCTTCTGGGCAAGGCTTAAATTGTTTTGGTGATGTGGGTAGAGAAGGGTTGGGTTGGTCTCCTGACCTCATGATGGACTGTGGAGCTTATTGCCAAAGGAAGTTGAGGCCAAGAACGTATAAAGAGTCAAAAATGGATTGGACATTTATATGGATAACAAGATATCTAGAATGATCATAATTAATGATAAATTTTGTGGAAGAGATATTAAACTTCATGTCTCATGTTAACTGTTAGAGATCAGTTAATTATTTAATGTGAGGCGCAGATTATCCAATATCTCCCTACTGTGGGGTTCTTATACTTTCCTCTGCAGCATCTGGTGCTGGCTGCTTTTGGAGACAGGATACTAAACTAAGGTTTCAGAGTAGCAGCCGTGTTAGTCTGTATCCGCAAAAAGAAGAACAGGAGTACTTGTGGTACCTTAGAGACTAACAAATTTATTAGAGCATAAGCTTTCGTGGACTACAGCCCACTTCTTCGGATGCATATAGAATGGAACATATATTGAGGAGATATATATACACACACATACAGAGAGCATAAACAGGTGGGAGTTGTCTTACCAACTCTGAGAGGCCAATTAATTAAGAGAAAAAAAACTTTTGAAGTGATAATCAAGCTAGCCCAGTACAGACAGTTAAGAAGTGTGAGAATACTTACAAGGGGAGATAGATTCAATGTTTGTAATGGCTCAGCCATTCCCAGTCCTTATTCAAACCGGAGTTGATTGTGTCTAGTTTGCATATCAATTCTAGCTCAGCAGTCTCTCGTTGGAGTCTGTTTTTGAAGTTTTTCTGTTGTAATATAGCCACCCACAGGTCTGTCACTGAATGACCAGACAGGTTAAAGTGTTCTCCCACTGGTTTTTGAGTATTTTGATTCCTGATGTCAGATTTGTGTCCATTAATTCTTTTGCGTAGAGACTGTCCGGTTTGGCCAATGTACATGGCAGAGGGGCATTGCTGGCACATGATGGCATATATCACATTGGTAGATGTGCAGGTGAACGAGCCCCTGATGGTATGGCTGATGTGATTAGGTCCTATGATGATGTCACTTGAATAGATATGTGGACTGAGTTGGCATCGGGGTTTGTTACAAGGATAGGTTCCTGGGTTAGTGGTTTTGTTCAGTGATGTGTGGTTGCTGGTGAGTATTTGCTTTAGGGTGGGGGGTTGTCTGTAAGCAAGGACAGGTCTGTCTCCCAAGATCTGTGAGAGTAAAGGATCATCTTTCAGGATGGGTTGTAGATCTCTGATGATGCGCTGGAGAGGTTTTAGTTGGGGGCTGAAGGTGACAGCTAGTGGTGTTCTGTTATTTTCTTTGTTGGGCCTGTCTTGTAGGTGACGACTTCTGGGTACTCGTCTGGCTCTGTCAATCTGTTTTTTCACTTCAGCAGGTGGGTATTGTAGTTTTAAGAATGCTTGATAGAGATCTTGTAGGTGCTTGTCTCTATCCGAGGGATTGGAGCAAATGCGGTTATATCTTAGAGCTTGGCTGTAGACAATGGATTTTGTGGTGTGTCCTGGATGGAAGCTGGAGGCATGTAGGTAAGTGTAGCGGTCAGTAGGTTTCCGGTATAGGGTGGTATTTAGGTGACCATCGCTTATTAGCACAGTAGTGTCCAGGAAATGGACCGCTTGTGTGGATTGATCTAGGCTGAGGTTGATGGTGGGATGGAAATTATTGAAATCATGGTGAAATTCCTTAAGGGCTTCTTTTCCATGGGTCCAGATGATGAAGATGTCATCAATGTAGTGCAAGTAAAGTAGGGGCGTTAGGGGACGAGAGCTAAGGAAGCGTTGTTTTAAGTCAGCCATAAAAATGTTGGCACATTGTGGGGCCATGCGGGTACCCATAGCAGTGCCGCTGACTTGAAGGTATATATTGTCCCCAAATGTGAAATAGTTGTGGGTGAGGACAAAATCACAAAGTTCAGCCACCAGGTTAGCTGTGACATTATCAGGGATACTGTTCCTGATAGCTTGTAGTCCATCTTTGTGTGGAATATTGATGTAGAGGGCTTCTACGTCCATAGTGGCCAGGATGGTGTTTTCTGGAAGATCACCGATGGATTGTAGTTTCCTCAGGAAGTCAGTGGTGTCTCGAAGATAGCTGGGAGTGCTGGTAGCGTAGGGTCTGAGGAGAGAGTCTACATAACCAGACAAGCCTGATGTTAGGGTGCCAATGCCTGAGATGATGGGGCGTCCAGGATATCCAGGTTTATGGATCTTGGGTAGCAAATAGAATACCCCTGGTCGGGGTTCTAGGCATGTGTCTGTACAGATTTGTTCCTGTGCTTTGTCAGGGAGTTTTTTTAGCAGATGGTGTAGTTTCTTTAGGTAATCCTCAGTGGGATCAGAGGATAATGGCCTGTAGAATGTGGTGTTAGAGAGCTGTCTAGCTAGTGAGGTAATTTCTATGTGTTAGAGAGCTGTCTAGCAGCCTCCTGGTCATATTCCAATTTATTCATGATGACGACAGCACCTCCTTTGTCAGCCTTTTTGATTATGATGTCAGGGTTGTTTCTGAGGCTGTAGATGGCGTTGTGTTCTGCATGGCTGAGGTTATGTGGCAAGTGATGTTGCTTTTCCACAATTTCAGTCTTTGCACGTCGACGGAAGCAATCTATGTAGAAATCCAGTCTGTAGTGGGCTGTAGTCCACGAAAGCTTATGCTCTAATAAATTTGTTAGTCTCTAAGGTGCCACAAGTACTCCTGTTCTTCTTTTTGCGGATACTAAACTAGATACTGATCTAGTGAGGTAATTTCTATGTTTCTGTGGTGGGTGGCATGTGGAATGTTCATAATTCCCACTTCTTTGGACCCTGTAGGTTAGATCCACAGGAGTAACCGAAGATCCCAAATTAACTTTCCCAGTGCAGAAGATTATGCTGAACTACTAGCTTTGGAATTATATGGGCTCATCTTTGCCTTAGGTTTAAATAGAACTGTTTAGGTCATTGATAATATTTGCATGCCACTGGGATGCTGGTGACAGTTTTAGGGTGTTGCTGCTTCACATATGCTCCCTTCCATCAGTTCCAGGATATTGTAGCCTTTATCTTAAATTACTTTAATAAAGTTTGTAGCCTGTTGGCTATAATTTGTATAAATTGGTATCAGTTGTCATTAGTCCCTGCCATCAGCAATTGCTGGATTTGGTAAATGTGATGTTTTGCTCAGAATGAAGCATCTCAGTCTACTTTATATAACTAGTGCATTTCTAAATACTAAGCTAGAAAAATATTTTAACTTCAGTTTCAGATGACAGTGAATTGCACACAAGTGGTACTTTGAAAGCCTCAGAAAAGTCAACAATGGAGCAGTTAGTGGAGAGAGCCTGTTTTAGAGACTATCAGCGTTTGGGACTGGGGACCATCAGTAGTAGCTCTTCTCGTTCCAAAACAGAATACTTCCGAATAACTGCATTGAACAGGATGTATTCACTTTGTAGAAGGTGAGTTAATCAGTTCACTCTTATGTTTAGAAATGTGTATCTGCCATATTACACATCATCCACAACATCCATTACATATAACACATCCATTTAGAGAGCAAAGTATTCTGAGAAAATGGTACTTGTCATAAACCCAAAACCAATAACATTGAACTTACAACAAACATAGCAGTGCTGATTTTCTCTCTTTTTGTTGTAACATATTTGTTAGCAGCTCTGTATGTTCAGCTACTAAGACTTATATTTTAGTTGGATCTATAATGTCCTTTTTGTACATTATAAAATCCTAATTTGAAAGCTCCTAAAGGTCTATTCTCCTGTCAATGCATGGGAGCTACATACAATCAATTCATTTTAAAGTTACTGGATGTTACACACCTAAAACTTCTGTTTGAGACTAGGAAAACAAGCCCCAGACGTGCATGTTTATTAATACAGTTCAAACCAGAAACTGCAAATAAGAACTCATGAACCAGTTGTTGGAGCACTTCCTTTAAAATGTTTGTCATATACTATATGTGAACTCCTGAACGTCAGTCAGAAGTTAATGCTTAAGCCCTTTTTATTGTGAAAGTTAACTGAGATTTATTATCAGTGACTACAAAAATGCTGTTTAACACAACAGCAAATCTGCAGAAGTTTCATCACTGAAGTACTCGCATCCTACAAAGACACTGCAGGCTAAAAGTTGTTTTCGTTATGGAAAAATGAAATTGCCATCGTTTTCATGGAAAGAGCACAAAAGAATATTAAATCCAGGCTGTTTGTCTCTTATCCAAAGCACCAATGTGACAGCAATACTTTTATTCAATCACTAGCGAATATTAGTTAAATTGAACCAAAGAAATCACTGCATTATATTAACTGTGCTTTTAAGTTGCTTGTAATCACTATATTTTTAAAATAATTTTCATACCTTTTCCTTACCCAAAAAATACCTGTTTGAATTTTTGTCACTATTTTGAGAAAAGTAGTCAATATCCAGTTGGTTTACAAATTTTGGGATATGAGTGGTTATTTAATGTCATGTGATTTTGGTTCAGGTACTGTATTTTAGGAAATAGACCATAAAATGGATTAGGCATTCATTCCCTGATGATAAAGTTCAGTAAATGTCAAATAAGTTCACTTACATTGTGTCACACACAATCCTATGTTGTGCATTATAGAAGAAGAGGGGTTCTTTAGGAAAATGTAAAATCTCCCGAGTGCTCTCTTTAATTAGTTTTCTATCAAAATAAAACTGACACTTTAATTGAATCCTCTTTGTAGGAGGTAGAAGAAATCTTTCAAACGCCTTGAATCCTTCTTCCACTTACATAACCAGAGACAACACTCTTGCTTGATTTTCTGTTTTCAAAACTATTATATCGTGGAAGTTCCCAAACTGTCTTTGTTTTGTTTTTTTAAACATTATATAACCAGCAATTTGTAATGTGCTGTTCCAAAATTGTTTCTTACTAAAATATTTAAATGCATTTTGACATGAGCCAGTTATGGTCAATGCCAAAGTACTGTGCTTTAATTCAAAGCATCTAAACATTCTTGCCTTTAAAATGTCAGCGCCTGTACACAATCACTGGTGTCAAATATAAAAATAATGTTTGTTTCCTTTGAAGAGCCCCAGTGATCTGTTTTTTATGTCTTTCTCATAAACCTGACTCTGTTCAAATGACAGATTGAGGAGAGAATTTCAGGAATAAATGGGGAGCAAGGAGATTTATCAACAAATAAGACTGTAAATGAAAGAAAAAAAGGAAGTAGTCGTTTACATTTTCTCCAATGAAATTTGCTTTTTAAAAATTCTAATACTCTTCATCCTATCAAAATAATAATCAGGAATACACTGTATTACAAAAATTAGCTATTCTTTAAAAGCCCTGGCTGGGATGATTTAGTTGGTGTTGGTCCTGCTTTGAGCAGGGGATTGGACTAGATGACCTCCTGAGGTCTCTTCCAACCCTAATATTCTATGATTCTATGATAAATAAAAGTGCATATATCAGTGAAAACTGCAGATTAAGAAATATACGTATCCTGTTTTAAAAAGGAAAAGGAAGGATCTTTTTGAAAATAATTCTGATTATCTTTTTAATTTTCTCTCTATTGATTAATATAGCTATCCTGGACTTTTGGTAGTACCTCAGTCTGTGCAGGACAGCAGTTTGCAGAGGGTAGCTCGTTGTTATCGTCACAATCGCCTGCCAGTTGTCTGCTGGAAAAACTCAAAAATCAGTACTCTGCTGCTAAGAGCTGGGGGCTTCCATGGAAAGGGAGTTGTCGGCCTCTTCAAATCTCAAAACACACATACTGCAGGTGAGCTTATGTTTCTGGACTTTCTGCATGTGTTGTTTCAGTGAAAGAGGTTCTTTTCCTTTAGAGATGTATGGTGTTCTCATGAATAAATTGTTTAATTTACAGCAACCCCACCTGCTTTCTTTAAACAATATTCTTTTAATTTGGTTTTGTTGTTGCACCTTATTTTCTTGCATCACACACAAGTTCATGTTGTCATTATTTATGGGATATAGCAATAGTTAGAACAAATTCTACCCATTTGACTCTCTGATGGCTTTGAGCATAATTTTAGTTTTACTTTGAGAGAGCTTTTTATAAAACCAAGGCCTGAGAGATTTCCAGAGTTCTGCTTGGGTTCTTTGGGTGAGATAAAGGTTCATCTTTCCCATGATCACCACTGGAACAGTGCAAGATCTGTCATAATGGAGTATCTTTGAAGAGAATATTGGAGGAAAGTGAATTGCATGTTAAGAGGGAAATGAATTGTGAAGGACACATTACTCTCGACTTTCACCTCCCACATGAGCTGCATGGTGTGTCTTTAATTCTTATTCTTTCTCATAGTTACTGTCTTGGTTTTATGTTTTTGAGAGGGCCTGAGTGAGCTGTATATGATGTTCTGTTCTGAAGATAAGATAATGACACTGAATAAAGTTAATACCGCAAAGATGTTAGCCAATAAGGAAAGTCTAAGTACTGGGAGAGGGATAGCTCAGTGGTTTGAGCATTGGCCTGCTAAACCCAGGGTTGAGAGTTCAGTCCTTGAGGGGGCCACTTAAGGATCTGGGTCAAAATCAGTACTTAGTCCTGCTAGTGAAGGCAAGGGGCTGGACTTGATGACCCTTCAGTCTCCTTTCCAGTTCTATGAGATAGGTATATCTCTCTCTATATATATTTTTTTGGGGCGGGGGAGGGGGAATACTTGTGACTGTATGAAGAAAACAGGACTGGTGCATCTCTTAGGCATATAGTGTTAGAAGTAGAATTCAAGACAAAAGTGAACTTGGTTATCTAAATAAGGAAGAATTTGGTTTGCGATTAACTATCCAAACCCTAGCCTGATCCAGAGAAATTAGAGCAGAATGAAGGGTCCTTTTACCTCTTTGAAATAAATGGTATCATGGGAGTTGGGAATTAACTAGCCAGTGGAATTTATTTCTAAGAAAAAATATCAGAATGTTGCTCAGAAAGCATGAGAGGAAAGTGGCAAAGCAGATATGCAATCAGTATAGAAATTTCTGGATCAATAAGTTCCTCCACTTCTGCAATTAAAGACTAAAAATCTGTTTTAAAGTACTTGACATTACTGAATAGTTTGCCCTGTGGAATTTTTCACTGTTAATAACATAATGTATTATGGTAAGCAAGTTACATAAAAGCAATGAGTGACTCAAGGTTCTCATGATGAGGATAGATTGCATGATTTAAGTATTTTCTGCATAATCCATTGAATAAAGTACTGCTTCATAAGTTATCTCTGTGAAATAACCATGGGAAATTGAAACTTATTAATTATATTTATAAATATTTTCAACTATTTATAAAGAACAGTTCACATCTGGCATAATATTTAACTATAAGAGCTTTGCATGTTTCACAGGCACTTGCAAAAAAGTGCTAAAACTTCAGAAATATTTTAATTAGAAATTCGATAACGACAGCAATATTTGGATTGGCTATTACGTTAGTGGTTAGTGGACTCTGCACTGGGTTATAAATTTACAGTGCTCACCAGGCCACACACTGTCTGTGTGGACCTTGCTGCCGCTCACTAGAGGTTCCCTAGTAGTACACTTTGACCTACTGCTCAAGAGCAGTTTTTCTTTTTTAATATCATTGGCTGTTCTGGCCACTGTGCACCTTAAGTGCCCTCTAGCTAAGGGCATAAAGGACAGAGCGTCCCAGCCACCTGTCACTTCCTTCTTCTCACTCATTGCTGCAAGAGAGAACCCTTGGAGTGTCCACATCCCTTGCTCTAGTTTTAGTGTTAATTTGTTGTGGTTAGGGTAGTTATTATTTCTTCTATAGGTTTCTTTTGCCCGTTGGCTATAATAAAATAAAACAACTTAATGGTTTATTCATAGGTTTTCTTTACCCCACTGTACAACGGGTTTACCCCATTGTATATTACTTTAAAATGGCTGACATCAAGTCACAGGAGTTTAAAATTTGCCCTCCTGTAAAGCAGTTAACAATCGGCATTTACCTAGGAGATGTCTCATTTACCTAGGAGAGGAACATGTCGTGAAATGTTGCTCCAAATGTTCATCATTCTTGTACTCAGAAGATGAAGGAGGCAAGACTCAAACTCTTCCTCCTGGAAAAATTGATGCAAGACTCATCAGATCCATGCACAGCCACAGAGAAGCTTCTTCAATCAAGGCAGTTGCAGTTGTCTCTAGTTTCCCAGTGAGCCAAACCCCTACTCTTAGGCCTTGGGTCATTTCTCACAAGACCCATTTGTCTGCCACATCAGCATTGACTTCTGAAAGGGGACCATCATTGACGCTGCTCCCAGGACAGGTACTGATCTTCTTCCCCAAATAGGACACAGAAATCATCCTCTACATTTTCTTCCACTAAGAGCCTGAAAGCAGAGTCTCATTCTAGTATCTCCATACCAAAGTTGAAGTTGGCACTGACCGTTCCCTTCCAGAGTAAGGACTGCACTGCCTTCAGTACTGATCCTACAGCACAGACCTCAGTACCAGCTACAGCACAGAGAGCTTTATTCACAGCACCATTGGCCTCTTTTTGATAGCCTCTGACACCACAACACCGGATGCCCAGGTGCTTGCCATATGAGCACCAGTACAATTCTCAGCATCAAGTGACCTCACTTTAGGGATCTGGGGCACACACCAAAAAAAAAAAAAACCTGTCAGGGACAGTACTTGGTCCTGCTAGTGAAGGCAGGGGGCTGGACTCAATGACCTTTCAAGGTCTCTTCCAGTTCTATGAGATAGGTATATCACATATTTTTTTTTTATTAGTCAGTCCTTGAGATAATAAGCAAAAAGTATCCCATCTGGTTTCAAGCTGTTCCAACCCCCTTCTTGACCCTCTTCGGGAACGCTTCTCACAAGAGACTTTGAAGCAAGAGATAAATTCCCTCTTACAACCAGGAGCAGTGGAGGGAATGCCCCTAGAGTTCAATGGCAAGGACTTTTACTGCTTAATACTATAGAAGAAGGAACTTGGAAACCGATCCTTGATCTTTGACATCTCAATGCCTTTATCCATTGTTTCAAATTCTGTATTGCTACCTTTCTATAATCCCCAATTTGGATCCTATGGGCTGGTTCATGACTCTCAACTTACAGGATGACTCTTTTCACATTTTGATACATCCAGGTCACAGGAGGAATGAACATCATACTATCAGTATGGAGTCCTGTGCTTTGGCCTTTCACCAAAGTTCTGGCAATGGTGCCAAGCCCATATGAGAAAACAAGGACTCCAGGTACAATGCTATCTAGAAATCCATTTAGACAAGGAAATCCCCACAACAAGTGACCAACTCATTTAAATTATTCTAAATCTCTTTGCATCACTGGGACGCCAAGTCAAAAAAAAAATATCCACACGGATCCCAAATCAGAGCATAGAACTTATCAGAGCCATGTTAGAATCTAGGTCAGCAAGAGCATACCTCTTTCAGAGATTTCAGACAATGACAGACTTCATCAGACAGTTCCAGGAATACCCAAAAACACCATTGAGGATCCACCGCAAACTCATAGGGCACATGGCAGCAGGCACTTACACCACATTCATTCAGCTCCACCAATTACAGATTATGGGGAGATGGTCTCCTCAGGAGATGGTCCTATATATAAACATTCTAGAAGTCAGGGCTATTCAACTGGCTTTTCTACCTCTTATTTAAGGCTTAACTATCCATGTGTTCATAGAAAACACCACAGCAATACAACATATCAACAAGCGGGGTGGGGGAGCCAGATCCTCTTCACTGCCAGGAAGTCATGCATTTCTGGGATTGGTGTATCTGTAATCATACCACACCTGGCCTCCAGACTACTTTGTCGGATCAATTCAGCAGAGACTTGTTTGAAAGAAACATGATCCCTCAAGAGCTCAGTCCTTCGTGTCATTTTTTGCGTATGGGGGTTTCTAAAATTGGAACTGTTTGCAGCAAGTGCCATATGTTCTTCTCCAAAAGAGGCATCCACATGGATGCCTATCTCACCCTGTGGGCTCCAAATTTAATGTATGCCTTTCAACCAACACCTGTGATACCCAAAGTTTGGAGGAAGGTCAGGCAAGATGATTGTATGATCATGATAGTCCCAGAATGGACCAGGCAGGTATTCAGATCTAATGAATATAGCAATACAGAAACCTGCCTGATTTCTCAGAACGATGACCCCAAATCATTACACCTTGAAGCCTGGGTGCTGGCTTTATGACATCTACTGAGCAATGCTGCTCTGCTGCAGCCCAAAACATCTTTCTTCAACGCAGAAAACCTTCAACCAGGTTGAACCTTCAATCTTACGAGGCCAAATGGAAGAAGCTTTCTATCTAAGCAGTTCGGCATCAGTTCTCAGTGTTGACCGTTCTAGTTTCAGCAATATTGGAGTATTTACTTTCTCTGAAGCAGTCAGGACTCTCTCTCGGCTCAGTAAGAGTACAACTGGCAGGGATCTCTGGAAATCAACCTCCTATTCAGGGTTTTCACACCCCATAGGGATGAAGTCCATGCTTGAATAATAAGAGTATAACCATAGGAATTTGCCACCGACCACCTGACCATGCTGGTGACAGTGATTGTGAAACGCTCAGGGAGATTAGAGGCTAAAAAATCAGAAAACCCAACAATAATGGGAGATTTCGGCTATCCCCATATTGACTGGGTACATGTCACCTCAGGAAGGGATGCAGAGATAGAATTTCTGGGCACATTAAATGACTGCTTCTTGAAGCAGCTGTCCTGGAACCCACAAGGGGAGAGGTAGTTCTTGATTTAGTTCTAAGTGGAGCACAGGATCTGGTTGAAGACATGAAGATAGTTCTACAGCTTGATAATAGCAACCATGATGTAATTAAACATCCCAGGGGTTGGGGGGAATACCAAAGAAACCCAACACAGTAGCATTTAACTTCAAAGAGGGGAATGACACAAAAGTGAGGAAACTAGTTAAATGGAAATTAAAAGGAACAGTCACAACTTGTTCATCTGCACATCTACCAATGTGCTATATGCCATCATGTGCCAGCAATGGCCCTCTGCCATGTACATTGGCCAAACCTGACAGTCTCTACGCAAAAGAATAAATGGACACACATCTGACATCGGGAATCATAACATTCAAAAACCAGTAGGAGAACACTTCAATCTCTCTGGTCACTCAATAACAGACCTCAAAGTGGCAATTCTTCAACAAATAACTTCAAAAATAGACTCCAACATGAAGCTGCAGAACTGGAATTAATTTGCAAACTAGATACCATCAGACTAGGCCTGAATGAAGACTGGGAGTGGTTGTGTCATTACAAAACCTAAACTTAATTTCCCCAGTACTAATTTCTCCCTACTGTTACTCACACCTTCTTGTCTGTAATGGGCCACTCTCCTTCAAAAGTTATTTTTCCTCCCCTGGTATCCGTCTGTTAATTGATTTATCTCATTAGACTGACCTAACACTTGGTAAAGCAACCCCCATCCTTTCATTTATTTATACCTGCTCCTGTATTTTTTACTTCATACATCTGATGAAGTGGGTTCTAGCCCACAAAAACTTATGCCCAAATAAATTTGTTAGTCTCTAAGGTGCCACAAGGACTCCTCCATTTTTTTTATTTTTTTTTTTTTATTTTTTTTATTTTTTTGCTGATACAGACTAACATGGCTACCACTGAAACCAGTCACAAGAGTGAAGTGCCTATAAGCTGCATGGAGACTATTTAAAAACACCATAACAGAGGCTCAAACTAAATGTATACCCCAACTAAAAACAAATAGCAAGAGGATGAAAAAATATCATCATGGCTAAACAGCAGAGCAAAAGAGGCGCTTATAGTCAAAAAGGCATCCTAAAAATTAGAAGTCAAATCCTACTGAGGAAAATAGAAAGTAGCATAAACTCTAGCAAGTCAAATGTAAAATATAATTAGGAAGGTTAAAAAAGAATTTGAAGAACAGCTAGCGAAAGACACAAAAACTAACAGCATTTTTTTTTTAAGTACACCAGAAGCAGAAAGCCTGCCAAACAATCAGTGGGGCTTCTGGACAATAAAGGTACTAAAGGAGCACTCAAAGAAAACAAGGTTGTTGAGATTACCACAGCTGAGCCATTCTTTTTAGGTGAGAGTTCTGAGGAACTATCCCAGATTGAAGTGTCAATACAGGAGGTTTTGGAACAAACAAATAGATTAAGCAGTAATGAGTCACCAGATGGTATTCACCCCAAGAGTTCTGAAAAAACTAAATTATGAAACATTAGAACTACTAAATGTTGCATTTAAACTATTGCTTAAATTAGCCTCTGTACCAAATGATTGGAGGGTAGCTAATGTAATACTGATTTTTTAAAAAGACTCCAGAGGCAATCCTGGCAATTACAAGTGGGTAAACCTAATTTCATCTAAATTGGTTGAAACTATAGTAAAGAACAGAATTATCAGACATATAGATGAACATGTTATATTGGGGAAGAGTCAATACGGCTTTTGTAAAGGGAAATCATGTCTCACCAATCTATTAGAATTCTTTGAGGGAGTCAACAAGCATGTGGACACGGGTGATCCAGTTGATATAGTGTACTTGGACTTTCAGAAAGGGTTTGTCTACACTTAAAACGCTGAGTGGCCCAGCCTGCACCACTGTAGCACTTCAGTGAAGACACTACCTTTGCCAGTGGAAGGGGTTTTCCCATTGGCATATGTAATTCACCTCGCTGAGACACAGTAGCTAGATCGACGGAGAATTTCCCATCGTCCTAGCATCATCTACACTGGGGATTAGGTCAGTTTAACTGCATCACTCAGGGGTGTGGATTTTTCGCACTCCTGAGCGACATAGTTATACAGACCTAATTTCCTAGAGTAAACTAGACCTCAGAGATGGTTGAGGCCACTGCAGGGGTACAGCTCCTGAGGTCAGTCAGAACGCATGCATGGGGTGCATTCACACCAAGAGTGGAATCTGTGTGGATAACACATC
Source organism: Trachemys scripta elegans (assembly GCF_013100865.1). Lineage (NCBI taxonomy): Eukaryota > Metazoa > Chordata > Testudines > Emydidae > Trachemys > Trachemys scripta. The sequence goes on from NC_048301.1 coordinate 97,256,119, forward strand.
TCAAAAAACCACAATTGCTTTAAAGTAAGTAATCAATCTTTTGGAATTTTTTTAAAATTTAATATATTAAAGAAATTATTCTGTACATTCAGTAGTCACTAAAACAGGTCATCAGAAAAAAAGTTGAAATTTGCCAACAGGTACTACGAAGTTACTGTGCTATTTCCCATTCTGAGTGTAGGGGTAAACCGCTGTTAATCTGCTATCACTGGTGACCACTGGCAGATGGAGATTTTTAAAATAATAACTGATGTACACTGTGCTGCTTTTTTAAGCTACTGATTTTTTTCTGCAGTGCAATTCAGGCATATCAAATGGGTTTATAGAAAATAGATCTTTGTAAAACTGATTTGATATCCTTTTGACGAGATTACCTGTTTGTTTGATAAAAGTAATAGTGTTGATGCAACACATCTAAACTTCTGTAAGATATTTGACTTGCTACTGCACGATATTTTGTGTAAAAAAAATCTTGGACAATAAAAAATTAACATGGCATGCATTAAATTTGTTTAAAAACTGGTTAAGTGACAGGTTTCAAAGTGTAATTGTAAATGGGGAATCAGCACTGAGCCGGTGTGTTTCCAGAGGATCCCCTTGGGTCAGTTCTTGGTTCTTTGCTACATAACATTTTTATCAGTGACCTGGAAGAAAATATACAATCATTAGTGATAAAATTTGTGAATGACACAAAGATGGGGAGAGTGGTAAATAATAAAGAGGGCAGATCACTGATACAGAACTATCTGGATTGCTTGGTAATCTGAGCACAAGAAAACAATATGCATTTTAATACAAACAAATGTAAAGTTATACATCTAGGAACAAAGAAGGTAGGTCATTTTTACAGGATAAGGAACTCTGTTCTAGAAAGCAGTGATGCTGAAAAAGATAAATCAACTGAATATGAGCGCCCAGTGCAATGCTGTGACCAAAAAGGCTAATACGAACTTTGAATGTGTAAACACAGGAATCTTGAGTAGTAGGGAGATTAATGTATTATCTCTGTATTTGGCACTTGTGCCACCGCTAGTGGAATACTGTGTCCAGTTCTGATGTCCACAATTCAAGAAAGATGTAGATAAATTGGAAAGTGTTCAGAGAAAAGCCACAAGAATGAGTAAAGGAATAGAAAACATGCCTTATAGTCACAGACTCAAGAAGCTCAATCTGTTCAGTTTAACAAAGAGAAGGTGAAGCGGGTGATTGATCACAGTCTGTAAGTACCTAGCTGGGGAACAGAAATTTGATAATAGAGGACTCTTTAGTCTTGCAGACAAAGGTATAACAAGATCCAGTGTCTGGAAGTTGAAGCTAAATAAATTCAGACTGGAAATAAGGCATGAATGTTTAACAATTAGAGTAATTAACCATTGCAAAAATTTACCAAGGGTTGTGGTGGATTCTCTATCGCTGGCAGTTTTTAAATCTAGATAGGGTGTTTTTCTAAAAGATAGGCTTTACTAAACAAGAATAAATGTACGGAAGTTCCGTGTTATACAGGAGGTTAGACTTGATGATCACAGTGATCCCTTCTGGCTTGATGATCTATGAATCTAAGAAATGTTGATGTGCATTAAAGGCAGAATGCAAAGTGTTCTCTCTGCTCTCATTCTCAGTCACATTTTTTACATCTGATTGTTATCTATGTTATTTTGGTTTCACGCATATATGTAAATATAGCAATAATTTAATCTATTTTGTACTTTTCTGTGTTTATATAGTTCCTCCTAATTTAGAATCTTCAAGCAGCATAGAACAGGAGAAATATCTGCAAGCCCTACTGAATGCAATTTCCATCCACTGTAAAATGAATGGCAGTAATACTCTTACTGTAAGGCCAACAATTGCTTTGTCTCCAGGTAAAAATACGCTGCACTATTCTTTTCTGTAACTAAGATGAAAAGTAAAACCACTGTGATTGTCTGTGTCTTAGACTCCCCGGTCTGATTTCTGTTACTCCTTCAGTGTGACTTCTTAATATTACAGCTTCTGGGTAGCTAATTTACTCCAATTTTTTGCAAATGAGTTTTCCATAGTGTCAAGAATGTTGAAAACTAAATTATTCTCCAGAATAATTTCAGACAGGCCAAATTTGTAGCTAAATTTGGACCATCATAATTTTTATTATTTGACACACTATTTCAGTGTTTTTCAACCAGGAGTTGCAGCAGAGGGATCACAGAAGGAAATCAGGAGAGTTGCAAGGCATTCAAAATGTTATTACACTTCTAAAACAAAGCAAATAAAATTTCAAAAATAATTTCAGGGTGGCCAACACCTTCGAAGTTTGTGAGGTCCAATGTACTAATAGTAGTTGTATTATATAGGCTTATCACAGTTATCATTAATATATTTTTTGCTCTTCTTATATTAAATGTAAGGAAGTTGCAAAATATTTTTGCTTCAAATAAGGGGTCGCCAATCTGAAAAGGTTGAGAAACACTGCTTTATTTTATATTATGTGAAAATTTGTAAAGGTTGTTGGAAGTTGATGCTACATGAACATATACGGTATTTATCTGTAAAAGTAGTGGAAGGTGCATAAGCAATGGTTATTTCCATGTTTTATACAGTCAGAATGAATTTTCATTTCTTTTCCAGGTATAATTTCAGTTAAATAAATGGAAAATTCTTGCAGTACACTCGACTTTAGCTAGATCTGAGTGAAATCACTAAGAAATTTGTCAGTATACTATTTCAGTTATCATGTGGTGAAACCTGATAGGTTTCATGTAAAGTTAACTCAAATAATGTTTTAGAAACAGGAGCATGCGATTTGAAAAGTTTGTCTACTTGGCTTAATCAGTTGGTGGAACTGACTTACTATATCCAAATAATGTCTTTTTTTTTTTTTTTTTTTTTTTTTGTGGCAAAATAACACCATTCCAAATTTGTGCCTGCTTTGCTTCATTTATCATTAAATACTTTGATTGCATTAGCCATACCTAACCCTCCATAATGTTGCAAATATACACATTATCTCTGAAAACAAGTTTAAGGAACTTTGAAAGTACAAAATTGGCAGCAATTAATTACATTCAGCATGAAAAGAACATTTTTGTCATTTGAGTAATGTTAGTCTGAATGACATTGTAGTTTTTAATCTTTTATTCTTTTTGACTGACTTTAGGCACTGAAAGGAGGGCTTCAAGAATGTCCACTGTGGTTAAGCAGGTAGTGCCAGGACATTTGGATGTAAATCTATCCAATAGCTTTGCTCGAGGAGGTTAGTAAGACTAGCTCAAAGACTAAGCATTGATGTAATCTGAAATAAAATGTATAATAAAATGTTAGTAGTAAAATCAAAACAATTAGTTCATACATGAATTAATTGCATTATAAAATAATAAAACACATATTAGAATTCTTTAATTCATCAGCCACACGTGGAGTTAAAACATGTATCTTGTATTGCTTAATTAAGTAAATGGTCATTAATTGTTAACAGAATATTGTTAGCATCCAAGCAAGTTCAGACTTGCATTAGAGTTGTGAATGAGTAATTCTTTAGAATCCTAACATTACAGATCAACACAATAGTTGGGTGAAAATTATTTGATGCCTCATGAATATACAAATAGAAGCATCTGAATGTTTCTTCAGGGAAATTAAGGACAGAGCAGGACAGCCAGTAATGGATAGGGTTGTACAAATGGGTCACTTAGAGTTGAAGGAGCACTTACTGAGTCTGAAGTTACTTCCAGCTGCCATTTTTACTTTGTGGGATGTATGTATGAAAGAGAGATGTATGTATGCAGAGAGCTTTGTTTAAATAAAATACTAATACAATAAAAAGCCTTACTAATTTGGTGCTTTCAGAGTCTGCATGTCTGGAAGTTGGCCTTGGGCTGCTGCTAAGAGGCAGAGACAGACTTTTTTCATTTGTCAGGAGTGAAATCAGACCTTTTGACTTTTCTACTTTGAGCCATTGGTTGTGATTTTATTTTGAACAGTCGTTGCATAAATCAGTGCACTGAAATTCATTTTATGTTTTTAGGATAGAGTAAGGGTGCAAGGATATTTCCTAATGGTCCCAATTCCATCCCAAGTATCTGGTATTGGGAAAATATTTGTGTTGCAGTTACCACCTGTGGCCACTAAAGACTGCTGCTAGGCAACCAGAGACTGCTTTTCTTGTATTATTCTTCCTTGTGTCTTCTACCAATTTCCATAGCCACCCAGTCACCCACCTGTGAAACAGCCACTCAATAGCTCCTTCATCTCATCCTTGCAGGAGTGAGGAGAGAGGAAGCACCAGATTGTGGTAGAGGAAAGAACTTCAAAGGTGTAGTATAGGGAAATAACAATGTTATGTGGGGAAAGAAAATAATTTAGTAGAGAGAGATACTCAAAAGTGGTAGAGGAAGAGATTAGAAGAAGGAGTCTCACAGTGCTGTGATAAATGGAAAAGGGAAACCTATATGGGGAAAAGAAACATGGAGCTGTATACGGGGAAGTGAAGTGAGGGACACAGCAAAGAAAAGCAGAGGGAGAAAAAGAAACCTCACAGGAATGGGACGAAAATGAGGGAGAGGACACTTAGTGCAGCCCCATACATGACAATTTATAGTAAAATATGTATGCAGCTAATTTGCATATCTGCTAATGATTTTCATATAACCATAAACTTCTGCTTCTGGTGAATACACCCTGCCCCAAGCAGTGGTAGGACATGGAGCTGCATAGAACCTGGCAGCTGAGATTGGGGTAGATAGGAGAGTATCTAGATGTACCGCAATGGATGGGTGTGGGATGGTGTCTGTTTGAGGATGCTGGGTAAATGGGTGTGCACTAGGGTGTCTAAGTAGATAAGGTTCTGGAGGGTGGGATGCTGGGTTAGATGCGGATGCTTTTTGATGGTTGCATGAGGCTCCTAAGGGGTGGAAACTGAGGTGTCTGGGATGGCTGAGGGGGAGTTTGCTGGTTGTCTGCAGTTACTGGGATGCATGGAAAGTGTTGGGAGGGTGGGTGAGAAAGTTGCTGATATAACCAGGAGGGTAGGATGGTTGATGATTGTGGAAGTGGGGATGTATGCCTGGGTTACTCTCTAAAAGATATGTGAGCCAGTGGGGCCAGTATTGGGCCACACCTTGTGCTGTTCCCTCTGCTGGGTTCCAGCAGAGGGAACAGCCAGAGAGGAGACAGAGGGGCCATCTGACTGTCTGCCCAGCAAGCACAACGGCTGCCCTATGTGGTCTGAAAGTGTAACTGCAGGCCAGTGTCTGCAGTCTGCTCACAACTCAGCAAGATACATGGGAATCCAGTTGAAATGCAGGAATGTGTAACAAGTTTGTCAAATGATGGCTGTCCCAGTTAAGGCAGGAAGCTCTGGAGAGAGAAAGGGAATATCTCCTAATAAGGAACTAAAAAACAGTCATACCAGATAGCAGGCTACTGTGCTCCCACAAGATAATACAAACATCCAAATTATCCCATTAGTGATTTTATATGTAATTTTGCTATTGCTAGATTTATGTGCTCTTTCATGGTTTGTTATGATTGCACCATTGTGAAGCAATGTCCCAATGTAATATGGGTATGGGGCAGAGACTGGTAAGATTCAATGGACTTCTGGCTGACTAAAAGAGCAGGCTGCCTTAGGAAGGCAGCAGAAAATGGTGGTATTTTTGAGATGCTAATAATTAAGACATTTAATTAAAAATACATAAAACTAAGATTCACCATAATATGCACACAACTCTCCAGAGTTTTTGGGGCAAATGTTAGCAAATATTTTTGTCCCTTTTCCTCTCTTTTATGTTCCACCGGGTAACCCAATAATAAATATCATATACTACTAGTTGTCAATGTCTCAGCCAACAGCCCAAGCACTGCAGCATCCATTTAATAATAGGATTATGCAGTACACTGTCCAGAATTGTAGGTTAATACACTTCTGTTATTAGCAGCATTGCTGAGTTTCTGAGCTTGGTCCCCTCTTCCATTTCCTTATTTTTCCTGGACATCATACATATGGGGCCCAAAAGCCAAGTTTTACTATGATGCGACCCAGCAGGAAATGACGTTTCCTGTATTTTGTGTGTATGTGCACACAATATTAATTACATGTCAGAGTGTATAGGCATCTTTTTGTTATTTAAATCAAAATGAATAAATATACCAGGGTAAATGTTCTGCACACTCTTTGAAATCAGAACAGTTCTGAATATGAATATTAGGCTCTCCTGAATGTATGCAAGTCAGACCTATGCTCATCCACTGTCTGTACAATATCAGGTTCTCTAGAAATATTAGAACAAAGTGTTTACATAAAATCCAGTCAGAGTGGTTCTGTTGTAGAGTAAATGGCCAATCAGTTACATTTTGCTGTAATTTTTCAGTACTAGGGCTTTCTTGGCTTTTTTTATATATCTTTCAGAACAAACATAATATTACTCAAAGTACAGACCTTTGTGTCTCAGACTGTCTCCAACTTTGGCTCAAATAAGGTGTGGTGCGTAATTAGTAATATGAAATAGTGTTTGTCATCTGTTTTTATCCCCAAGCATTTAAACAGTTAAGAGGTAATGTTAGTGGAATAGAATGTTGTCACAGGATAATAGTCTCTTGCTACTAGATAGATACTGACGTATTTATGGAAAATAAATGTGGAATCAAAGCCAAGACATTTATTGAAAAAGCAGGAGACATTGTTACTGTAATTTATGTTCTGTTATAACATTTTTGTTATACCAAATGGTTTGTGTAGATTAAAACACTTGGGGCCAAATCCTGCTCTTTGATGCATATGTATGACTGCCCCTGGAAATCAGGAGTGTGCACTTGAAGGAAGAATTTGCCCCTTGATATGATGAATGTTAGTGGTTTAGAGTGATAATTTTCCTAAACAGCATATGCCTTATACTGTACTTTAGAAGTATAGATAGAAAGGTGGGTAGGTAGGACTGCTGTCCTGCATCGGATAGACCTGGAGAACAGAATAATTATGTGCTTAAGCCAGTCAGAGAGGAACATATACAGCTTTACACAAATATCTTGTGGCTTTATGGTGAAGATTGCTTCTGACAGGGTAATGTTAATAGTAATGTTCTTCAATAAGGTATCCAGCAATCTGATTGAATGGCTCAATTTCCATTTTATATAATTATCATATAATGGCATATCTTCTTGGCTGTGCTGCACGTTTGGAATTATTGCAATGCCTTGAAAATTATTTATTTTGATTAGTAGGTACTGCTTTTCTATTTTGTATTAGTTTTCTGTTGTTTTGTAATGGCTAAGAAATGCACTACCTGTTATCTTGTACTTTTGAAAATTATTTGAATATAATCCTACATCAGTGGAAACTGACAAGTAACCTTTTTCTTCTCTCCTATTCAACTTGCTATGACTGTCTCGCTGCAATGTGCATTCCATTCCTCCTCCTTCTGTCTGTACTGTTATCTACCAGTGCTTGGGTACAGAGATAAATGTTTCACTCAGTCAAATTCCAAATCAGCAGCTAAGGGAAGAGTCCATCAAGGTACTGTATTCTCTATCCTGGCAGTATATTTTATTCTACCATCTCCATAGCTAGTGCTATGTTTTCATATATGTTCAAGTGTCAATGTTAGGCAACCTTAACTGCATTAACGAAGTTTTGTGACTGTGGTTAGCCACACAATTTAGCAAATTTTACATTAACATTTTTACTGTCTAGTACAGAAAGGCCTCCAGATTTTAAATATCCCTTTTAAAATCTATTAGTCCTTGCCAAAAAATTAAATAACAGAAAATCATTCCCCAAAATAGCATTTGCTACTTTTACTACTCAGTAGCAGGGTAACTTAAGAAATATTTTTATCCAGTCTGTGAACTTTCCTGCCAACATTATCAATAATGTTGGTAACCAGAGAGGTAATGGCTTCTGCTGAACTAGAAATACATAAAAACATAATGTATACCAAATAAGGAAAGCCATATCTTCTAAGATACAAATCTTCTACAAACAATAAGGTACAAAAATTAGATACCAAATAGAAGAGAAAGTCATTAACTTTGTCTTTTTAATCACTGTTACCCATCACTGGTAAATGTACTAGTCTGCATGTATTTGTAATTGGCTCTGTGGCTTTTGATGTGCTACAAGCTATAATCACAGCCTGCTTTGACATTTGCAAAATAGGACTGATATCCTAAGAGATTTTTCTAGTATATAGTCTCTGTGTCCATCTTCTTTGTGGGAATTTACAACCTTTTACACAAAAAATGAACAACAGTTTATTTCTATTATTAAATGACTGCTGTGATTCTTTCTTGAGTAATGAAAACTCCATTATTATTGCTTCAGTGATATATTAGATATGGAACAAAAGCTAACATTAAAGGTAATCTTTGTATAAGTGAGATACTTCATACAACTAGCTTTTTATGAAGGAGGAGCTGTTTAAAGGGTGACTGTTATCAACTTTAAGTTCCTAACAAACCCTTCTCATTTGTTCCTACCTGTTTGTTCATATCTAAAGCTGTGAGCCAGACAAGCAGACAGGCTATGCTGTACAAACAGGCAAGTCCCTGTCTGAGATTTCTCTACAGTATTATTGTTTGAGTAGAAGTACTGTGCTATTTTTAAAAAAAAACTCTGACCTGTTTCAGATATCTCAATGGGATCTCACCACTATCTACAGTTTTTATCATTTTATTTATACAGGAAGCTCAGTATTGGGTTTTAGTGAGGACTTTTTTCCTTCTTTTTTGTTCTTTGTATCTCAGGGCCCAAATTTTCAAAGATGACTAGATATTTTCAGTTCCTCAGCTTTTAGGTGTTCTTCTTCATAAATTTATAAGCAAGAAGGGACCGTTATGATCATCTAATCTGACCTACTGCATAACATAGGCCATAGAATTCACTTGGTAACTTGAACACCAAACTTGAGGCACTTAAAGGGGATTGAATATTCAGAAAGTGCTGAGTTACCCACCTTCTGAAAATTAGATGCCTTTAAGTCACCTCAGGTTGGGCATGCAAAAATTGAGGCATTCAGAATTACTAGTCATTTTTTAAAAATCTTGTCCCAGATTTCTAGCTTGGTTCATTGAGGCACAGAATCACATAAATTAGCGAGAGAAAATAGGTTATCTTGTCCCTCTCTCTACCAACGCAAGGTTGATCACTATGGTATATTTACTGCTGCTTTCTTATATGGAGGTGATATGTCTCGTTGAAGGCCACACGGTGAACTAGAGAGAGAATTGAAATATGATCCCAGGATCTTCTAGGCACCACCATCACGTTTGCTCTAACCACTAGACCAGTGGTTCTCAACCACAGGTTCGGGGCTCCCTAGGGGGCCTCAAGCAGGTTTCAGGGGAGTCTCCAAGCAAGGCGAGCATTAGACTCACTGGGGCCTAGGGCAGAAAGCCAAAGCCCCACTGCATGGGACTGCAGCCCGGGGCCCTGAGCCCACCCACCTGGGGCTGAAGCTGAAGCCTGAGCAATGTAGCTTCATGGGGGCCCCTGTGGCATACGGCCCCGGGCAGTTGCCCTGCTTGCTACCCCTACCGCCAGCCTTGGCTTTTAGATTCAGAAAAAAAAGTGTTATTGTGGCACAGGTGGGCCATGGAGTTTTTATAGCATGTTGGGGGGCCTCAGAAGAAAAAGGTTGAGAACCTCTGCACTAGACCATTCAAACGTCTGTCAAAATGTAATTGTGGGGCATATGCCCAAAACAAGGGACGTGCTTAAAATCAGTGTAGACATGAATATTTAAATATTAAACTTCATAAAATAATCCATGATTGTGGCTTTAAATACTTTAATTACTATTATTCAAGCTCAAATATGGAATAACATCATGAAGTTTAATATTTGGATTGCTTATGCTGATATAAATTTTAATTACAGTAAGAAGTAATGGGGCACTATGTTATTTCATATGAGGAACTTTCAGTTGTTGAGGAAAAACCTAATGTGATAGCAGGCTATTCCTAGTAGATAAGCTCCCAAAACAACAGGCCTGAAGCAAGGAAAGCTATAGAAATTTGTCCACAGTACTGAAAAGATCACTTAGCACTTTCATTAAATGCATATTAATTATTTGCAAATTGTAATGCATCTCAGAACCGTGTATAGATTTTTATAGCAAACACTATTAATACAGCACAATGTTTATCAGTCTGTAGAGTATTAAATGTTCGACTAGTTTTGATTAGGATCGCACATTGTATTTCTGTACTGTAGTTTAATTTGGAGCATTTTAAATGTGGAATTATTCCAATTTGGGATTATTTCTTTCCAATGCATGATATTTGTTCCATTCTATAAATAATCCAAATGATATGTGCAAACACCTTACTTTAAAAAGTATACTTATGTGTGCATGCTTCAGTGTGTGTATTCTACAAAACTTCATTTGTATGAGAGAGAGATTGTTTTGTAACATTTTTAATCTTTGTGAAGGTGTATGGGCAAGTCTTCGTTCTAGCAATCGATTTATCAGCACTCAGGCGCCATTCATTGATGTCGGTGCAAGACTAGCAGGGAAAGATAACACAGCGTCATACAGTAACAGTTCATTTTTGCAAAACCAGCTTCTGAAACGCCAAGCTGCCCTCTACATATTCGGAGAAAAATCTCAGTTAAGGGTAATGTCCATCTTCCTTATGAATTAAAAGAATTTTTGTTTGATTGGGTTTAATTTTTTTTATAGATAAATAACAAAAGAATGTTCTAGATCAGTGGTTCCCAGCTGCTGGAAGCAAAGGCCAGTACATCCCTCGGCCCGCGCTGCTTCCAGCATCTCCCATTGGCCTGGAGCAGCGAACCGTGGCCACTGGGATCCGCGATCGGCCGAACCTGCGGACGCAGCAGGTACACAAACCAGCCCGGCCCGCCAGGGGCTTTCCCTGCACAAGCGGCGGAACAAATTTGGGAACCCCTGTTCTAGATACAACAGATGGGTAACTTTTCTTAACGTGTAAACTCTCATAAAGTATTGGCTATGCAGACACATATCCACATTTTTATTGTCTTGTTATGTACTAGGTTGCTGTGTACAATATATTAATATTTAATACAGTATAATCCAGCACAAGATAAGGTAATCCAATGTGTATTGTCAATGATGCAGTGGATCACAGAGTAACATATTTCCCTTTTTGTTCATTTATATTTAGAATCATTAAGGGTCAGACTCAGACAAGTTGGGAGATTTTGAAATAAAAAGTAAAGCTGACATAGAGGAAAGGGGGGAGGGATAGCTCAGTGGTTTGAGCATTGGCCTGCTAAACCTAGGGTTGAGAGTTCAGTCCTTGAGGGGGCCACTTAGGGATCTGGGGCAAAATCAGAACTTGGTCCTGCTAGTGAAGGCAGGGGACTAGACTCAATGACCTTTCAAGGTCCCTTCCAGTTCTAGGAGATGGGATATCTCCATTAATTTATTTATTTTATTTTATTTTATTTTTTATAAGTTGATAGATTTCAAAATAGCCTACTTTGGGAGTATGCACAATGTTGGAGGAATGGAAAAAAGTTTTGCTGTTCACATAGAATAGAATAGAAGTATCTAACATCCATTTTTATTGCAGGTGGTGGATGGAGGGAGTATATTTTGGTATCTTTTGCAAGGGTTTTGTAAGAATCATTTTGTACTAGGCAGTTTCTTGTGGAAAAAATGAAATGTAAATTGTGTTTGGAAATTCTTAGCATTAAAGCAATATCTTTGAAAGCATCTTTTCTCACATAGATACTTTGCATGAAGAATATGCTTGTCCGATGAATAATGTGTCATTGTCTTATTCGTCCACAGGGCTTCAAACTTGATTTTGCTTTGAATTGTGAATTTGTTGCCGTTGAGTTCAGTGACATCCGACAGGTGAAAACTAGTTTTAAAAAGATGATGAGGGTTTGTGTTCCCAGTACTATTCCTACAGATTCTGAAGTAACATTCCTTAAGGCACTCGGTGAATCAGAGTGGTTCCCACAGGTAATTCATATGGCAGATGCTTCTAAAATTTATATGTAGTACTGTTTACCCAGAATAAATTCTGATCTCTGCTGACAGAGAAATATGTGTTGTTCTAACCAACAAACCTTTCTCTTTGTTCCTTGTAATTACATTGCATGAAATCAGTTATATCATTATATAGATATTAACTATTATTTTAATACAGCATTAGGAGTTACTGATGTGAGATATATTTGACAACTGGATAGTGTAATTCATTGTCCCTTATAATGTGGTACAAAATGCCGGAATACAAATTAGTTTTTTTACTGTGTCTATTAATTTTTATGGCCTTGATTGCATAAACTTTAATTCTTCTGTTTCCTATTAAAGTTAGATAAAATATAAATGTAGAACAGTGAAATAACTATGCAAGGTGAATAATAAATTGGCTATTTTATTTTAACTCGTACACCCATTCTTCATATCTCATCACATCTCATCGCTGTGTGCTAATTCTGCATTTATGTATATACCTTCATTTAATAGATAAACTAGTCTATCTGTGAGCTATTAATAGTCAAACATGGAGAAGCTCTCATATAAAAGTCCTTCAGTGCGACTGGTATTTTGAGAAATTCTCTACTAATCTCTCCCTTTCCTGCCTCTTCCCACACACATTCACACAGAGATTAACCAAATAAAAATATGATTAGGGATGTCTTTTGCAGGATTCAAGTGAGTGGGGTTGTGGTAAATTAAGCTCTTTGTAAATCATAATAAGTATGAACATTTTTGGACAACTAGATGTTATGTTAAGAAGCTATTGTTGAACAAATACTCTTAAAAATATAATAAAACAGGATAGATCCTTTTTATTGTGATAGCCTCTCAAGGAGAACACTTGCACTAAACAGACAAAGAGTGAATAATGCAGTAGCTCTGGAAATTAAACACCAAGGCCCATATTTTTGCCTGTCCTGTATAGCAGTGCACGGGGGGATTCCTTACACCTCCTTACTCCCTTGTGTTTTTGCACTATGACAGCACTTCCAATGTATGGGAGATAGTTGGCTTCATAGAGCTGCTGTGTCCACCCCCTTGCTCAGATGGGTGAAAATGTGGGAGAGGATGGAGCCTTGACTCCTCCACCCTGCCAACATGCTCAGTAGCATAGTTACACCAGCATGTTGGGGTGCATATGCAGTACACTGGATATAGATTTGTCAGAGCATGTTCCCTCCTTGAAGAAGCAGGGAGATAGGGAGATTGTGGGAGTCACAGTGTCCCTTCAGCAGTGCTCCAGGTGCACAACAATGATGTGCTTCTCTTGCTTTGGACTAGATCATAATGTCACACATTAGCCCTAATTCAGTATTAAGACATTTTCATGGTGCTAAACTAAAATAATATACAGTATGGTTATAAATACAAACTGGAAAGCTAATGTGAGTTTATATTTAATTTGCCATTTTTTAGACCAGGCCTATGAGAAAACTCAAATCTTCATCCTGTAGATTTGTTTTTAGTATACAGGATTTTCCTCGGCTGGAGAAGAGAGAAATAAATTACACAGTTTGTGTTTTAATCCTGTTTAAAAAGGTTGAATGATTCTTTAAATGGAAGTACATAAATAAGAAAAAATGAAATGTACTACAGTATTTTATTAAGTTAGCATAATGCACGTTAGATTCAAATTAAGAAATTTAAAGTAATAATGTTGTGCTTTCATTTAAATATATTCAGCTTGCCGTGTGGCTCCTTTTATTTGAAAGATAACGTAGGCTTCCAGACAGCTACCCTAATACTTACTGTTTGATGGGCTGTTCAATTGTATCTATTACACTTTTCAGTTGCAATTACAGTTATAATTACAATTATTTTCTAAATCCTTAATGACTATGTGAGCATTGAAAGAAGTTGGGCATTTATAATGAGGATGAATATACTTTTTAATCCTCTTCGAGTGATTCCATACACCTATTCCACTGTAGGTATGTGCACTGGTGTGGAGAGTTTTTCCTTGCGTACCTATGGGGCAGTCATGCATGCATCCTGCCTTTCCTTGTGCCCAGAGCCAAGGTGTAAAGGGTGGAGCCACCCCCTCAGTTCCTTCTTAATGTCAGTGGTTGGACATTGTTGTTATGCATTTAGTACACTCTCTTGTCATTATAGAAAATAAAAACCCTGTATTTACTTTGTTATAGTTCCTAGTGTTTAGTGGTAGTCATTCATCCATTTGGACTTTTCTTTATTTTATTTTATTTTATTTTGTTTCAATATTCTAATTGTACTAGTTTGCCCAAGCAAACTTTGTCTCAGTAGTAGGAGAGCTTATGCCAAGATCTCCTAGCTTCAAACCTTGGTCCAGGTGTCACAGGTGATGCCCATTAATACCCCTCACTCTCACTGTTTGAGATGCTTGGCTGAGGACCACATAAGGAACCAGTGTCCAGTCTGCCACAGATTTAAATCAAGGACGAAGAAGCAGAGAGAAGTGCACCTTCAACACTATTGCATGGAATCCACTCTTTGCCTGACATCAGATCCCATTTGGTCTCTGCAGGGGAGCTCATCCAGCACTCCTTCAACGAGTGCTCCCCTCAGCCTTGCCATCTGACAGAAATCTTCACCAGAGTGTCTCTAAGGCAGCACAAGTGCCCTCTGGCTAGCCTCAGCCTGGGACCATCTCATAGTGGCTGTCATAGACTGGAGTTGTTGGCTCCAGTGCCTACTATGGGACCATGGAGATAGGCTGCTGTCTTCAGGGACTGTGAAGGATCCAGCATCTCTTCTGAGTGTCATACAACCTCCTCTCTTAGGGCAGGTCTATGCTACCGCTTGAGTCGATGTAACTTATGTCGCTCGTGGGTGTGAAAAAGCCACCCCCCTGAGCGATGCAAGTTACAGTATGTAAGCGCTGTCTACACCGGTGCTATGTCAGCGGGAGATGTGCTTCCACCTCTTGCGGAGGTGGAGCAATTATGCCAACAGGAGAGCGCTCTCCCATTGGCATAGAACGTCTTCACTAGACACACTACAGCAACGCAGTTGCATCGATGTAGTGCTTCTAGGGCAGACCTGCCCTTAGTATCAACAATGCCAGAGGCCTATGCAGCTGTCTTTCAGTACTGGATTCCCCATTTACTCTAGGGCGAGGTCCTCTATCAGTATCAGTGCAAACTGGGTAGACTTTGGCACTGGCATTAGTGACTGCTTCAATGCCCTTGATCTCCGGGATGGTACCGTCTTGTCAGCATTGTCAACAATGGTATGTAGGCCTCCAATACGTATTCAACAACATTTGGTACCAATAGCTAGAAAGACACTAATGCTGCCACCAGCTCTGTTGTCTTGGGTGCAGATCTTGGTACCAGTCTCCAGTGACTCTTCCCAGTGCTGCTCCACCCTGGTCTTCCGAGTACGAGTACTCCTAATCAGAATCAGAAGTGGGTTCTTACACTTCCCACTGTAAAGAGTCCAGGTTGTCATTGAGAATCTGATGGTATTCAGATGGAGGAAAATCTTCACAAACTTGTTTATATTGTACACCCAACTACAAGCAGGGAAGGGAGCCCTCCCTCTAAACTAGGCAATAATGCAGCCTATTAAGTCACTCCAGCAAACTTCATTCTCTGTATCCCCTGTAGACAAGCATACCTAGTAGGGTGACCGGATGTCCCGATTTTATAGGGACAGTCCCGATTTTGGGGTCTTTTTCTTATATAGGTTCCTATTACCCCCCACCCCGTCCCGATTTTTCACATTTACTGTCTGATCACCCTAATACCTAGTGAAATATCAGGTTCCTTCCCAAGGTTTTGAACAGTTTTAGTCACATCCTGTACCAGGTTCACTGGTGGTAGCTGGAGTAAATGAAAAGCATTGCCAAAGTCAGGCTAAGGCTACCCCAAAAGAAAAGGATGCAAAAAAGCTAGACTTTTTTAGATGGAAGTTTTATTCAGCTGCTGATTACAACTTAGAATTGTCAGCCACCATGCCCTGTTGACTTGGGAGGCAATGTCTAAATTTATAAATAAGTTGCCAGAAGACTCGAGGGATGAATTCCAATCCATCTTAGCAGAAGGTCATCTGGTCTCTTGATTGGCCCTGAAGGCTTCCTTGGACGCAGCAGATTCTGCTGTGAGGGTCATGATGATGGCAGTAACTATGCACCATTCATCATGGTTACAGTCTAGATGCAACCACAGAGCACAGAAGAGGAGGCCTCCGCCTTCTGCTTCTTCAGTTGCTTTTTCCAGGCAATCTCAGGCCTTGGAGCAACATTTTACTCCTCTGTCAAGAACAGCATATCTACCAGCTTGGATCTCCGTGTTCCTTTCCCTTCCTTTGGGAGCAAGTTATTCCATGTCCTACAGGCATAGCAAACCATCACTTCAGACAAGTGGGTACTAAGCACGATGGACTCAGCATATATATCCTGCAGTTTCTTTCTATTTCCTCCCCCACCATCTGTCCCTTTTCAGGGACCCATGTCATGAGTCTGTTCTAAAACAAGTTCAGACTCTACATTCCTTTGGAGCTACAGAGGAAGTGCCTTGTCTGCATCAAGGCATGGGGTTTTATTCCCGGTATTTCCCTAATACCCAAAGCAAGAGGGGTTCTCGGTCCTATTCTAGACCTTCAAAACCTGAATAGATACATCAAAAAGTTGAAATTTCACATGGTTTCCATTGTGTCAATTATACTTCTCTATATCCAGGTGATTGGTATGCTGCCCTTATCTTACAGATGCCTTTTTCTGTGTGGCAATCCACCCTGGCCACAGAAGGTTTCTGAGGTTCATGGTAAGAGGAGGAGATAACCAGTTCACCATATTTCCCTTTGGCCTATTGTCAGCACTGAAGGTTTTTACCAAGTGCATGGTGAGAGCAGCAGTTTATCTCTGCCATTGAGTTGTCCAGATGTATCCATACTTGGACAATTGGTTGGTACAGGGCTGCTCCAGCAGCATATATCACATCCTCCATTTGTTCAGCTGCTTAGGCCTGATAATAAACAGAAAAATCAGTTTAATCTCCATTTCAAATAAGAGTTCATTGGTGCAGCCCTAGACTCAACTTCACTCAGGGCTTATCTTCCCCAGCCCAGGTTTCTGGCTACACAGGATCTCTGTGCAGCATTCAAAGAAGAACCACAAACCACAATACAGAACTGCCTCAAGCTTGTATGGTGCATGTCTTCCTGTACATATGTGACCCAACATACTGGGATCCATCTCTGGGGTATACAGACATGGCTAAAGTCAGGCTACTGCCCTC
This sequence comes from Trachemys scripta elegans, assembly GCF_013100865.1. NCBI lineage: Eukaryota > Metazoa > Chordata > Testudines > Emydidae > Trachemys > Trachemys scripta. The sequence goes on from NC_048301.1 coordinate 97,273,289, forward strand.
ACATACACCATCTGTACAAATTGATATGCATCACAGCCAGAATGTCATCATCCCTGGATTGGTGGATGGACCAGAACAATGTGTGCAGGGGAGGTCCTATTCTTACCAACTGTCTCCTCTGTGATTTTGGTAATGGATACTACTTCTTTGGGCTGGAGAGCTCAGTTCTGGGGTCTGCAAGCTCAGGGCATGTGGTCCATTCATAAGGTCAAACTACACATAAATGTTCTTGAATTGCATGCAATATTTCAAAAGTAACAGCAGTTCCTGCCATACAATCAGGGCAAGACTACACAGGTGCTCACTGACAACACCACAGCTATGTTTTACATAAACAAGCAAGGGATTATCAGGTCAAACAACTTTTGTCAGGGGGCTGTAAAGCTGTGAAATTTTTGTATATAGAATTCTATAACTCTCAAGGCCTCACACCTGCAGGGAGTTCAGAATTGCCTGGCAGACCAGCTAAGCAGATCATTCAGCCTTGATCACGAGTGGTGTCTCAACCCAAGAGTAGTAAGATCAGTACTTTGGGTGCAGGGAATTCCTACAGTGGATCTGGTTTCAGCTCAGCAAAACAGGACATATTATAAATAAGATACAAGAAGTGGGTGCAGCTTAGGCCTCATCCTAAATTCCTATCCAAGGTACTATCTGACTGTCTCCTAAATCAGCCAATATACTTACTGGTCTTTTTTTACCGTAAGTCACGTGCTCATGAAGATGAACAAAAGCTGTATATTCTAGCTGTATGCCAAGTTTACCTAAATAGCACTAAGCCCTTTCTTCCCAACTCTTTGTTTCCTATGTGGAAAGAATGAGAGATCCTCTTGTACTGGCACAACAACTCTTTTTAAATGGATTGCCAGCTGCATTGCTATGGTCTATACTGCTGAAGTTTGATGCCTCCTGTGAAATTGTCAGCACATTCAATTAGGGCACATTTGGCTTCTGCTGTCATGGGAATCATAGGGTTAGGAGGGACTGTAAGGGTCATCTAGTCTAACCCTCTGCCAAGATGCAGGATTTGTTGTGTCTAAACCATCCAAGACAGATGGCTATCCAGCCTCTTCTTGAAAACCTCCAGTGAAGGAGCTTCTACAACCTCCCTAGGCAGCCTCTTCCATTGTCCTATTGTAAGAACAGTAGGAAGTTTTTCCTGAGATTTAATCTAAATTTGCTATGCTGTAATTTGAACCTATTGCCTCTTGTCCTGCCTTCTCTGGCAAGAGAGAGCAACTTTTCTCCATCTTTTTTATGGCAGCCTTTCAAGTATTTGAGAACCACTATCATGTCCCCCCCTTAATCTCCTCTTTTCCAAACAAAACATACTCACTTCCTTCAGTATTTGCTTATATGGCTTGCATTCCATCCCTTTGATCATCTTTGTTGCTTGCCTCTGGATCCTTTCCAGATTCTCTACATCCTTTATATACATTGGTGATCAAAATTGGACATAGTGTTCCAGCCGAGGCCTGCCCAGTTCTATCATCTCCCGTGACTTGCATGCTAGGCCTCTGTTAATGTAACCTAAAAGTGCATTTGCTTTTTTGTAACATCATCGCATTGCTGACTCATGTTGAGGTTGTGACCCACCACAACTCGCAGATCCTTCTCAGCAGTGCTGCTGTTAAGCCAATTATCCCCCATTCTGTATTTGTACATTTGGTTTTTCTTCCCTAAGTGTAGCACCTTACAATTATCTTAGTTGAATTTCATTTTGTCGTCTATAGCCCAATTCTCCAATTTATCAAGATCCCTCTGAATTTTAACTCTATACTCCAAAGTGTTGGCAATCCCCCCTAGTTTTGTGTCATCCGCAAATTTGATCAGTTTTCTCTGTATTCCTACATCCAGGTCCTTAATAAAGATATTAAACACCACCAGACCCAGAACAGATTCCGTTGGGATCCCATTTGAGACTCCCCTCCAATCTGACATCTTTCCATTAATAGTTACTCTTTGTTTGCAGTTGTTTAGCCAATTATGTATCCACTTAATGGTAGTTCTGCTGAGCCTGCATTTCTCCAGCTTACTTATCAGCATGTCATGCGGGACTGTGTCAAAAGCCTGGCTGAAGTCCAGGTATAGTATGTCTACCACATTCTCCCTATTGACCAAACCAGTTACCCTGTCAAAGAAGGAAATCAAGTTGGTTTGGCATGATTTGTTCTTAGTAAATCCATGCTGGCTGCTAGTGATTAGCCCTTCATCCTCCAGGTATTCACAACTTGAATGTTTTATACATTGATACCTGGGAAGCTACTAGAGCAAAGTCAGGCTGACTGGTCTATAGTTCCCTGGCTCCTCCTTTTTCCCCTTCTTTAAATGTTCCTATTGTTAACATTTGTAGAGTAGTGATGTGGTCCTCTGTACATACCTTTGCTAGCCATTATGCAATTACTGCAGCATCACAGGATGATGTGAATGTGGGGAAAGCAGTCCTATAGCCCCAACTCATCAGATTCTATCATCTAAGATTCTGGTATGAAAAAACTAAAGGAGGGGTAGGGCTGTCCCACCCGTTATATCCCTGGGCTCCGATCAGAGGGAAGCTAAGATGCGTGTGTAGCTGCCCTTACAGGAACTGCTAGGAAAAACTCTCCAGCACCCGTGCATGAGATGAATACACTCTTACAGTGGAATAGACATACAACGCATCTCAAACAACAATTACAAGGAAGTAAGTAACAGTTTTGTATTTATGTATCATAAGTAGTTTAAATACTTCTGTAATATAAGTATTTTTCCCTTTTACATCTTGTGGTAACAAAATAAATGTTATTTAATAAAGGTTCAGAAGACGAAAGATGAATTTTCTAAAGTTATGTCTTGTTTGGGAGTCTCTAAGGCAGACTCTGTCTTTTACTTTCTTTCTCCACCTTCCCTCCGTTCTCCCTATGTCCTCTCTCTTGTACTCTCCTTTCACAGCTGATTCTATTTTTTTTTTACATCCATGAACCTAGATTTGTCTTATATTGTGTCTTTGCACCTACATTGTTTTCTTTCCTGTAACACAGTCAACATCTTTATCATTCTTCACTTTCAAGCTTTGAGACTTTTCACTGTTAATCTTAACCTTGATTGGATTGTGTCCAATACAACACGCAATGGGTTTCCTCCTACTGTTGAAAACTGAAATAGCCATATTCAGCCTACATTAAAGCTGCTTACACAAGTGTGTTCTACTGTGACATTTGATCTTGGATTACCATACACCATACAAATGGTAGAAACTAAAAACAGAGACTTTCTCATTTTTAGGAATAAAATTGTTATTCATTACATAAATCAGGAAAATGTTCACAAAATTTGAGCTTGATAACAAGAAAGAGACTCCAATCCTACAAACACTTTTCAGCACACATGTAAATATAATCCAATAAGAAGTCACACTGAAATCAATAGGACTGTTCATGGGGGTAAAGTTACAACTGTGCTTAAGTGTTTGTAGGACTAGTACCATAATGAATACTTGAGCATATACTTGCCCACATCCCAGCCAGCCTGGCCAAAAACAAAATATAAGAGAAAAAAGATTTGATCTATTTCCATAGTACAGAAACTTGCTTTCTAAATGAATAAATTTAAAATTCTAAGAGTTTGAACAATCAACGTTCTCTGTAGGTATTGTTAAAGAAAAATTAATTCATCAGTTACGTACCCAGTAAAATAGACAGACAACAAATATATACTTAACTATTTGGTTACCATTTATTCAATACACAAAGTACGCTCACCTGCAGAAAAAACAGCACACGTGTCTAACTTTTTTGAATATTAACATTTGACAGACAGCGGATTAGTTAAATATGCATGATCAGAGATTTCACACAATTTAATAAAATCACTGGAAATATGCTATGGGTACTATAAAGATGCTTACTCAATAATATGGTAACATCCTGTTATATAGAATGATACGGTGATTATCTTACTGTGTTTCACTGATATAATGATTATTGTTTTGCTTCTGATCTTTACCTGGCAAGGATTTGTAAACCTGTTAAAACTTCCTAAATAAATAAATGGTTTAATATTTATTTATAGAGAGAGAGAGAGAGAGAGATGAAAAAAATGTATTTAATATATTTTATATTTATAGTTTAAATCATGAATGGTATGGTATGATATGAATCTATAAGCATTCGGCAATATTAACAGATTAATTCTGCATTCTTAGTATGTTACATATTTTTTTATATTATGTAGCTTCACAGGATAATGCAGTTGGGTGTGGTGATATCAGAGCTCCTTGAGAATGGTTCTTCAGTTATGGTTTGTTTGGAAGATGGTTGGGATATTACTGCACAGGTAAGCTGCTATTACAAATTTGTGAATGGTGGGGGCTAGTAAACACCAAGCATTAGATTTTTGGCCAAGTAGCTGTAATTTTCTTACAACTTTAAACAACAAATTCCTAAATGCAACCTATCCTGGCAGCAGGGAAAAGGCAAGGGCTACCTGGATCTGTCACCACTCTTCATCCATTTTGATTTTCTAATCCCAAACAAGTCAAAACAGTATGCTTTCACCCAAGGTCTTGATGGCCCTGCACAATTCAAGGGCCTAACCAAGGTCTGCAGCCCTGTGCAGACTACTGCACGAGGAAAGGCTAAAATTCACCACAAGAACTTGCTTAACTTTGTGGCTGAAACACATTTTGGCACACAAGGTGAGTTGATGGGCATTACACCCTTATCTCTACCACTATGTGTTCGAGAGATTCTTTCCCATGCACACTCACAGATCTGACCCTGTAGCATCTGCTGCCAGGACAAATTACCAAAGTATAGATCTTGTGAAACAAACCATGCATTAATTGAAAAGCGACAGCTGAACTCATTCAGTGAGTAAATTGTGCCTGTGTAAATGCATCATAATCCAAAAGGTACATACAGCAAATCGGTAATTCCGTCAAATCGTTTGAGAACCTGACACATAACTCATAGCTCCGTACAAACAAAAGCACAAATGAAATTTAACACTATCCACTCAGCCATTTTTAAATTATAAGGGAGGAGTGGAGGGATATATGTATAGACAGAGCAGAAAGAGGCCCAGTGCTGCCTTTTAGCCACTACCAGCTAACTGATAAAGGAAGGACTGCAGGTAACATGGCATCACTCCAGAGGGTATAGTCCACCACCTTCCAGGTCCTTTTCTGCAATCCTCTGCCAGCTGAGATGGCCAGCACCCATTTTCTAAATGTTTGTCATTCTTGTCTATTGATAAAATGTTTGTAATTTAAATTTAAATTAAATCTGGCAAATATTGTAGTGATTTCTGAATTCTGTAATCACTCGAATTTGCTTTTTTCCCCCAAATTCAGTAAAACCTCACTTTAGTTGAAGCTCTTTTATATGAAACTTGCTCTTATTCAAATTTGGATTATTTCTGCCATTGTAAATCACTTATCTAGTAACTTCCCCAGTTATTCATAACTTAATATATTTTAATGCTTTTGACGTCTTGCAGTATATAAAAACAAGTTTAGAACATTTCAGTTTGTTGAACAAAACTCTAGTTTTAAATATGATATATCTAATATTAATGCCTGTGCACTCTGTTTTGTGATCTAGGTGGTGTCTCTGGTGCAATTACTCAGTGATCCATTCTACAGGACACTTGAAGGCTTCCAAATGTTAGTGGAAAAAGAATGGCTCTCTTTTGGTCATAAGTTCAATCAGCGTAGTAATGTGACCCTCAGTTGTCAGGGTAGTGGATTTGCTCCCATTTTCTTACAGTTCCTGGACTGTGTGCATCAGGTAAGCATAACAAATCTATGTCTATTCAGTGTTTGGAAAATTGATGCATTGAGCCATCATTGCAGACCTATTAATAGATAATGCATTGAAAAAGAAATTCCCTTTCACTCTTATGAGAGAAGATTTCCCTTTTTGCAGGAAAGAAAGGGAAAATAGTGAAGCTATTGGTAGAATGATAGAACGTACACTGTCCCTCATAGGTAGTAGTAGCTGGTATTGTGTATCATGTAAGGTGATTTACAGAGGGATTTCAAATAGAAGCTCTGTGAGTTAGAGGCAAGCTTCACATAGTACACAAAGGAGCTTAAATCACAAGAAGGCTATTTACTGAGCTGGTGCAGACAGTACATTCATTTTCTACAAAGAGAATGTCAGCTGTCCTGTATGTGGCAGCCAGCTCTTCTCTTTGCAGGTAGACTTTTCACTCCATCGGTTTTGGAAGCAGAAGAAGCTTATACAATAATTAGAGAGTTGGTAGTGTTTCAGAACTCTTCAATAAAACTTCAGTCTGTGACTTCATTTCTGCTTCATGCTAAGGTCCACAGATCTGTTACAATTGTACTTCAGCCAGCTTGCATCTTTGGGACAGAACTAGACCTGTCAGTGATTGACAGCAGGGGGATGCCCCAGCTCCTGAAGTTCCCTACCTTTTTTCTGCCTCAGGTGGCCAGCAGCTCAGCCAGCCCATCCTGCTACAGAGCTTTTCTGAGGGAAATTCCAGTTTTTATTTAAAATGTTTAGTCTAAATTTCAGCTCAGTAATGTGCCTGTCTCATTCCCAGCTGTGTCCCAGGGCAGTTTTTGATTTTAGGAAGATTGTCTTCTTAGCTCTGCTTCCCATTCTGAGACGTTTGCAGCAGCTGGGGCTGCTACAGGCTTCAGGGAGCAAGCTAGGTTGAGAAAAGCCAGAGACGAAAGGAAGGGTCTGTGTCTCCTGCTGCCCCTTAGCAAGTGTCTTACTGGGGAGCTCAACCAGTTCTGTGGGCAGGACCCATTTTCTCTCTCTCAGCCCCATCTGGGAGGGGTCATCTACCCCCTTCTCCAAGCAGGAGAGAATGCAAGAAAGATTAAAGAAGCTGTTCTGCTAGACAAGAGGCAGCTCAAGTCAAACAAGGTTACCTCAGCCCCCTTCTCCATTCAGCAGCAAAGGAGACAAGAAGGAAGGCAGGATTGGAAAAGAACTTGGCTCCGAGGCAAGCATCCCTTCCTCCCTCATTACAGCCCTGATGCAGCCAATGCCAGAAAGTTCTGTAAGGCAGGGATTCTCAACCTTTTTCTTCCTGAATTCCCCTCCCTCTCCATCCCCCCCCTCCCCCGCCCCAACATGCTATAAAACCTCCACGGCCCACCTGTGTCACCACAACTGATTTTCTCCATATAAAAGCCAGGTCGGCATTAGGGGGTAGCAAACAGGGCAATTGCATGTGGCCCCATGCCACAGGGAGCCCCATGAAGCTAAGCTGCTCAGGCTTCGGCTTCAGCCCCAGGTTGTGGGGCTCAGGGCCTTAAGTTTCAGCCCCATGCAGTGGGGCTTCGGCTTTCTGCCCGGGGTGCCAATGAGTCTGATGCTGGCTCTGCTTGATGGACACCCGACACCTGCTCACGGCCCCCCTGGTTGAGAACCACTGCTGTAAAGCATTTTGGGGCGACATGTTTCATTTGAAAGACATTACAGAAAACAAGGCCCTGACCCTGCAACCACTTTTGCCCCAGGATAACGTCACTCCCCGCACAGTGCCCCTGCGCTCAGCCCCGGCTGGGAGCGTTGCCAGGATCGGGGCCTCACATTTCACTGTCATAATTACCGACAGGCCCAAGCTGCCCACCTGGGCTCCATGCTTGGGGCCTGAGCCTGCCATGCGGCCCTGCAGGGCAGCTCAGGGTCGGAGGGCAGGGTGAGGAGGGCCAAGGGGGATTTCGCCTTTCGGAGGCCGGTTCCAGCCCGCTGCCGGGGGGGGGAGGTGCTGGGAGCAGGGGCTGGCCCAACTCAGGGCTACTTTACGCGAGGGGTCAGTGAGAGGTGGAGAGGGGCGCGCATGATCCTCAGCCCGCGGCTGCCCAGGGTTCAATCACTTCCTACTGCCTCGGAGGGCGCAGCCCTGCCCCGCGCCTGGTTGGCTGCCGGCGGCGGAGAGGGGTGGGGTGATGCGAGCTGCAGCAGGGGACAGGGGGATTGGAGCGCAGCGCTGCTGGAGCTAGCGGAGCATGCGGCTGGGGCGCAGCTGGCCATGGGGGGCTGAAAGAGGAACTGCTCAAGACCATCTGGCACGCCTTCACCACCCTGGACCAGAGCAGCAAGGTCTCCAAGTCCCAGCTCAAGGCAAGTGCGGGAGGGAGCCTGGGGGCATCAGCTGGGCTGGGGGGAAAGCGTCCTCCTCCCCACCCCGGGGCTGTCCCTCTCCCTGCCTTTTCAGGCAGGGCGGCTGCTGGCAAGGGATCCCGGGGATGGAACAATAGCAGGGGCTTTGCAGGCTCTTGCCCTGGGGCCTCCTGGCTGTGATTCCTTCCTTCTCTTCCCCCACCCTCCCCCCGCCAAGAGAGAGCAAGAGGAAGGAAGCAGCTTGTGACCATCCCAGGGTTGCTGCTGCTGGGGAAGCAAAATCAGCAGCCTGTCTTTTGTTCCTGCTCTTCACAGCCTCTCGCAAAGACCTGGGACAGTTGTCTCTGGGAGGCTTGGTGCTTTGGCTCCATTGTGGCACTGCTGGATATCCCGGTCAGGACAGCATCAGACACATTGACACTCTCTTGAGATGGCCCCAAAATGGTGGGGCTGACTTTGAATACAGGGAGGGTCTGGAAACCTGTCCGGACACACACTTGGACTGTCCTGGACATAGTACCCTGGTGTCCATCTTTGCCACCATATAACTCTGTAAAGTCACTTGGCGCCTCCCCTAAAACCTGCTCGTGGCCCCCCCCCCCCAGGGGTCCCCGGACCCCTGGTTGAGAACTACTTCTGTAAGAGGCTTTTGGGCCCAGCCTTCTGGTCGTGCTGCCCCTCTGTAACAGACCTTCCCTTTCAGGATGCCTACTCATATATCGAGCCAATACATCCAGTGGGGAAACAGAACTATCTGGCCCATGTGAATCCCATGCAGTAGGCTGGGGTAGAATTTCTGGGGAGCCCACCATTGGGCCCCAGGCTAGTTTCTTCCTTGAGAAGGGGTGGCATGTACCGATGGCTTTTCCAGTTCCTTTCCACCACCCCTAGTCCGGGACAGAACCCTTCTCTGTGCATAGCTTTTCCAATGTTACTGCTCAAACTTTGGCTCTGAAAATACAAAAGTAAATCGTTTTTCTTAGATAGTTAGCTTAGTTAAGTCTAGTTAGATAGTTTGGGATTTGGGGGTTCCTTGTTCTCCCACCATTTGGTATGCCCAAGGTTTCAAGCTTCAAGCCCTGTCTGTCCTGTCCCTGGTTCTTTCTGACTAGTGACCCTTGCTAGAGCTGCCTGTTTTGCCTTTGGGAATCGCACGTTCCTTCAAAAAGAGAGATCTGTTGCTCATTTCCCCTTGTACTAGGCAGTCTCAAGAGTGCAGATATTTAATGGAGATGTCCTTGAAGCCCCAATCTGATCCTGCCCCCTCCTGATCCCCATCTCACCGATATGAGCCTCCTGGTAGTGTCCTGCCAGCACCAGCGCTCTCTAGCTAGGAATCCTCCAGCAGAGCCAAGGACTCCACTTAATGGAGGCATGAGGAGGGTAAAGATAAACACCCTCATTAAAAGAAGGACAAACCACTCCATACGTCCTCTAAGAAAAAGCCTGCTTCTCCTCTTCTCTTACCACCAAGTGAGACTCTGTGCCACAAGGCGGGTTCAACCCGGAGCTCACAGGCAGCATGGGATCAGCATCAACAGAACTGGGAGCTACCACCATTCCGAAGCCATCTCTGACAGGGCAGGACTGACCCCTGCATCACACAAGGGAACTTTCACTGTCTGCATTGATGGTACTGCACAGTACAAATACTGCTGCATCCAAACTCACACTGATGGATCCATCCATACCCAAGACTCCTGCCAGCTCTCCTCCCATTAGACCTTGATATACCCTTTTCAAGGATCTGGCGATTTACACACATCTTAGATCACCAATTTTTCTGACCCAATTCTATCCTTGCACCATCAGCACATCATTTGCCAATCCTGAGCACCAGTCATGCCATAAGTGCTCCAACACCATCGGTAACCTATTCGCCCATTCCTGCCTCTGTCCGTACGGTCTTAAGACACATTGTACCATCAGTTCCACCAATAGAGTCAAACAACCCCTACTCCAATGGTTCAGAAACAGGACTTGATCCCAGAGAGGACTTCCAGAGCCTCCCGGATGCCTCCAAGTCCTCATGACCCACACTGTTGGGCTAGAGACCAATGGTACCCCCCTCCTTGTCGCCTAATTGTTATGATCCCGCCCACTGGCCATACTGGGGCTCCTGTGATCTGTACTTTTGGGCCCCAGACTATGAGGACCCCAGCACTGCTTTCAACAAAGATCACCTCCCAAACAGGAGCAGGAGCAACTGATACAGGATTCAACTGATAAAGAATTAAAGAAGGGTAATATAATTAATGCCAATCAGAAAATGAATCCTGTCAAACTAACACATCTCTTTTGATGAGATTACAAGTTGGTTGATAAAGGTAATAGCATTGATATAATATATTTAGTCTTCCTTAAGACATTTGACTTGGTACTGCATGACATTTTGATTAAAAACCTAGAAAAAGTTAAAATTAACATGGTGCACATTAAATGGAATAAAAATTGGCTAACCGATAGATCTTGAAGTGTAATTGTAAATGGGGAATCATCATTGAATTGGGTGTGTTTTTAGTGGGGGCCTGAAGGGATGAGTTGTTTTGTCCCTGTGCTATGTAACATTTTTATCAATGACCTGTAAGAAAACAGAAAAATCGCTGATAAAATATTCACGTGACACAAAAATTGGGGGAATGATAAAAAAATAAAGAGGATAGGTCACTGATACAGAGCGATCTGGATTGCTTGGTAAGTTGGGCACAAGCAAACAACATGTTTTAATATGTAAATGTATACATGTAGGAGCAAGAATTTAAGCCATATTTACAGGATGGGCAACTCTATCCTAGATAATCAGCTGAATATGAGCTCCCAGTGCAATGCTGTAGCCAAAAGGGCTAGTACAATCATTGGATGCATAAATGGGAATTTTGACTAGGAGTAGAGAGGTTATTTTACCTCTGTATTTGGCACTTGTGCCACTGCTGCTGGAATACTGTGTCCAGTTCTAATGTCCATAATTGAAGAAGGATGTTGATAAATTGGAGAGGGTTCAGAGAAGAGCCATGAGAATGATTAAAGGATTAGAAAGCATGCCTTATAGTGATAGACTCGAGCTCGATCTATTTAGCTTAACAAAGAATAGGCTAAGGGATGACTTGATTACAGTCTTCAAGTACCTACTTGGAGAATAAATATTTGATAATGGATCTTCAGTCTAGCACAGAAAGATATGACACAATCCAATGGCTGCAAGTTAAAGCTAGCCAAAGTCAGCTTGGAAATAATAATTAACCATTTGAACAATTTACCAAAGATCATAGTAGATTCTCCATCACTGGCAATTTTTAAATCAAGACTGAATGTTTTTCTAAAAGATCTGATCTAGGAATTATTTTGGGGAAGTTCTAAGGCCTGGGTTATACAGGAGGTCAGACTAGATCAGTGGCTTTCAACCTCTGCAGACTAGTGTACCCATTTCAGGAGTCTGATTTGTCTTACATACCCCCAAGTTACACCTCACTTAAAAACTACTTGCTTACAAAATTAGACATAAAAAAAGTGTCACAACACACTGTTACTGAAAAATTGCTTACTTTCTAATTTTTCCCATATAATTATAAAAATCAATTGTCATATAAATATTGTACTTACATTTCAGTGTATAGTATAGAAAGCAGAATAAACAAGTCGTATGAAATTTTAGTTTGTACTGACTTCGCTAGTGCTTTTTATGTAGCGTGTTGCAAAACTAGGCAAATATCTAGATGAGCTGATGTACCCCCTGGAAGACCTCTGCATACCCCCCAGGAATACGTATATACTGGGTTGAGACCTACTGGACTAGATTATCACAATGTTCCTTTTGGCCTTGGAATTGTGAATCTACATAAACAAACAAGGGGAAGCAAAGTCCAGCCCATTCTGCAGGGAAGCAATCAAGTTCTGAAACTGATGCATTTAGCATCAAATTATCCTCTCAACAGTGCACCTTTTAGAAGTAATATACTCCCTGGTGGACAACCTCAGGAGGCATTTTCACAAGGATCACAAGTGGAAGCTCCGCTCTTTGGTGATGCAGTATATTTTACGACAAGGAAACAAGAAGTGCCCAGCCTACTGCTCTCGAGTTGTCCAGGGGCACAATTCAAGAGGGGATGTTTTCCTGGTACAGTGATTGGACGCATTGATTTCTGCCTTCCCTCCCATCACCCTACTACTTTGTGTCCTCAGGAAGATCAAGCAGGACAAGGGAACTGTAATTATGATAGTATCATGGTGGCCAGTTGTGGTTCACCACTGACCTATGGGATGGCCTCTTGCCTATACAAATACCTACAAATGTTTCTAGACCTACTGTCTCAGAATAGAGGCAGGAGCATCCATCCCAACTGAAGATCCCTCCATCTCCTGCTTTTTGGATGGACAATGAATTTAGAGAGATCCTGCTCACAAGAGGTCCAATCTTGTGACCTCAACCTGGTGCTAACTGCACTCGTGAACCTGCCATTTGAACCCTTGACCTCTTGCTCCCTCCTACACCTGTCTATGAGAGGGGCCTTGCTAATGGCAATCACCTTTGCTGGAGGAGAGGGGGAGCTCAGGGCCTTTATGGCAGACCCTCCTTATACAGTGTTTCACAAGGATAAAATATCCCGAGATTTCATCCCAAGTTTCTCACAAAGATACCTTCTGAATTTCACCTGAACCGAAGTGTTCACTTGTCTTTCTATCCCAAGTCTCATGATAACAGGGAAGACAGGAACTTCTACTTCCTAGATGTACAAAGAGCTCTAGACTTCTACTTACACAGGACAAAACCCTTTCGGAAGTCTCCAAGATTGTTCATCTCCATAATCAAGAGGATAAAGGGGTAAGCAGTCTCTTCTCAAACATTCTCTACATGGATTTCCAGCTACATCCTCCTATGCTATGTGTTTATAGAGGCGCCTCCTCCTCAGAGGGTCAGGGTTCATTCAACTAGATCCCAAGCTGCCTCGGTAGCATCCCTACAAGTTACTCCCCTCTTGGAGATTTGCAGAGCAGCAACTAGGGCACCATTCTCACTTTTACTAAACATTATGCCCTGCTTCAAGTTTCTGCTGAGGATGCTTCCTTTGGTTCAGTGATCCTACAATCAGTGGTGCAGAACACTTCCTACTCCCCTCCTCCTCAACATGCACTGCTGGGGAGTCATCAACAGTGAATACCTAAAGGGACCAGATCTTGAAGAAGGAAAGTTACTTACCTTATAGTAACTGGAGTTCCTTGAGATGTGTGGCCCCTGCGGGTATTGCATGACCCACCCTCCTTCCCCTCTGCTCGGTTTCTCACTTGATTCACAGTAGAAAGGAACTGGAGCTGCGGTTGGTTCACACCATCCCTCATACTCTCAGTTCAGAGTACAAGGAGGTGTAAGCATGGACCAACGAACACTGCTATTGAAATATTTTCCATTCTCAGATGCATGGTGCACATCCCCATCCACAATTAATACCCATAGGGACCATGCATCTCAAAGAACTCCAGGTACTATACGGTAAGTAGCCTTCCTTCCCACCTGGGCCGGCTCTACCATTTTTGCTGCCCTGAGCCAAAAAAAAAACCGCTCAGACTGCCAAAGCAAAAAAAAAAAAAAGCCGGACTGTGCCGCCCCAAGAATGGACGGAATGCCGCCCCTTAGCATGTATCGCCCCAGGCACGTGCTTCCTCCGCTGGTGCCAGAAGCCAGCCCTCTTCCCACCAGGAATGCTTTATTGTGGATGTATTTGAGTGTCGAAGTAAAAAAGTCAAGTCTCTGTAGTACAACATTCTCAGCATATTCAAGAAAATGAAGTTTTGTAAACATCTCAAATGCTTCATTAGGGCATCAACCTTACTCCAACCCTGCAAGTCATAGAATACCTTGGAATCTCATTTTGCCCCTTGCTGCATTACCCAGTTTGAACCTCCACAGGAGGCATTGTTGTGTGTCCTATCCATTAGAGTAGGCTTCCAGTGGCTACGATCTACAATCAGATGAGGTTTTTAAATTTGAAGTTGGGAGCCTTCTCAAATGACCCACTATTGTACTTTTAATTCAGACACATACTCCTCCCAACTGTGATAGCATTAATTCCCTAAGGAAATCCAAGAAATATTCCTCTTTTGGTTAAGCAGTATTTAGGAGCACTAATAATCTCAGGTAACAGCAGTCAGGACTCCAGTACTAAGATCTGCTAGATGGTAATTTGCTCACCAATTTCTGCATATTGGTCATCCAATCTTAGCCAATGCCATTTCCTTTCTTTTGGCAGATGTATTCTCCACACCTTAATGCCCGGAGGAAGATGTATATTACAGGCAGAGCCAGAAACACTGGCTATTAATTAGTTTCTTAAGAGTGTGTGTGTGTTTATTTGAGTAGCAGCCGTGTTAGCCTGTATCCGCAATTTTGTTAGTCTCTAAGGTGCCACAAGTACTCCTTGTTGTCAGTAGCTACTGGTGTGGTGCTCTGCTCTTGTTCGATGATGATAACAGTCGGCTGCATGCGTGTTCCCTCTGTGTGCTGCCCCAGCTCTGCACAGATAGCTGACACAGCAGACCCCAAGAGACCCCCCAAAGACTACAGACTCTAGTAAGGTACGAAGGAACCCAAGCCAGGTTTATTGTCAAACGAAGCACAGCAATAGTTTCCCATAGACTCTACAAGACATACTACGAATTTGTGCCCCCTGGCAATGGACCGGCTCAGTAAGTGGCGGGACTTTCCTCTGCCCCCTAGGCTGGACAAAGATGTGCACTCCGGGACATACCTTTATACAGTTACAGGACAGATTACTCATCCCTACTGACGTATTGAGGTACAGCCCCTTGGCTCATTAGGGTGCTGTCTCCCCTTTTGATCATATTGTTTCAAACAAACAGATTTGTCCATCATGCTGTCCTTTTGACCCTGTCTTTAAGATGCACCTGCCTGTTCCTTATTATCTCTGTGGAGTGTTCTGATGTCATCTTGGCACAAGTTCCTCTTATTAGCACTTATATGTGGATGCACCTGCTTCTAGCAGCCCTCTTCTCGCCAACTGCTGTGAGTGGGGCCTGCCTCTGGCTCACAGCCCAGCTTTTGCTTAGCAATGCCTGGAAGTACTTTGCTTCAGGCTTCAGGCCTCAGACCGGGCCTATGACACAAGAGTTTGTTTCAGGGCCTCATTTTACTACACTCCTGTTCCTTTTATATTTATTTATGTAATTATAATGTGCCTTGTTTTGAATTTCCATATTTAATTATCCTGTTTCCCACCTTGGAAAGAGACTGCTATGAAAATCCCAGTGTAAGGGATCTGTGGACTTTAGCACAAAGAATAGGAAAATTTATCCATGCTTACCTGAAAATTTCCTTTCTTCTGGTAATAAGGTCCACAGATCCGTCTCACCCTGCAGAAAACCAGATCATCCAGAATAGAGCGGGAAATTGATTTAAGTTTGTAATCATTAAGTAGACTGCTCTACAGGAGGAGAAATAGATGTTTTTCCTCCAAGTATATGTAACACCATCTGTAATTTAAGAAATTAGATTTGAATTATCCTCGCCAGGGAAGTTGCCTCAACAGGAGGGAACTTCATGTTCTTCTGTTGCCAGTGACTGAGAAGTCTGGTTCTGCCCCAAGCTGCAAGCAGGATGAAGTACACATCTGTGGATCTTATTACTCAAAAAAAAGGAAATTTTCAGGTAAGCATTGATAAAGTTTCCTATTCTGCCCATCTTTTTCTAATGCAAAGTTGATGTAGCCGTGTTGACCCAGCATATTAGAGACAAGGTGGGTGAGGTAATATCTTCAACTTCTGTTGGTGAGAGACAAGCTTTCAAGCTTACACCGAGCTCTTCTTCAGCTCTAAAGCTTATTTCTCTCACCAACAGAAGTTGTTCCACTAAAAGATATTACCTCACCCACCTTTTCTCTCATCTTTTTTGGCCAATTTAAGTGTTTCTATTACACTCCAAGCTACATTTCTCTCTGTAAAATCAATTATTTATTTTTTCTAGGATCAGCCATTCATTTACCAGAATTAATATTTGTATAGTTTTCAGAGTAGCAGCCGTGTTAGTCTGTATCCGCAAAAAGAACAGGAGTACTTGTGGCACCTTAGAGATTAACAAATTTATTAGAGCATAAGCTTTCGTGGACTACAGTCGAAGAAGTGGGCTGTAGCCCACGAAAGCTTATGCTCTAATAAATTTGTTAGTCTCTAAGGTGCCACAAGTACTCCTGTTCTTTTTATTTGTATAGTGTCCTTCAAAAATAAGACTAAATTATCTATTTGTTTTTGCTTTGGCTAGTGAGTATCATTTAGATAGTCTTTAGGTGCCACGGAACTCCTCGTTGTTTTTATATAGAAAAAACTATCTTTATAATTAATGTGAGGGTATTTTTAAAATACAGTAGCAGCTTCCCATATGTGGTACGGTGTATTTCTTTCTTACCTATTTTTTTTTTAGTAAGTGATACAAATTATTAATATTTTGAACAGACACTTTACACAATAAGCTGTATTTCTTGCCTTTTACCTTAGTGTTTAGTCTGTGCAATGTATATTATACACCTCTTAGCCTCTGCTTAGCAAAAGGTTGTAGGCTAAGTATATGATATAGGATAATAACTATGAATAAATTATCTAGGAGTAGTTCATAAAACTTTCTGAAGATAGTCTTTTAGCCCATTATGATATATTGTTGACTTAACAAATTCTAACAATATTGCTACAGATTTCAAGGGTCTGATTTTTGAAAGTCATCCAAATTAATATGTATGCTTACATAGAAATTTGTCTTGAAGAATCTGATCCTAAATATTTGTACTATGGTGTTTCTATGAGTAGTGCCCTATGTTAGTTTGTGTGCAGCTAGATATATTATTATTATTATATATTATAATCAGACAAGAATTTGATCCTAACATTTAATATATTACAATCTGATATTCAAATATCCCATAAATAAACACTGAGGAGAAACATTTGGTCTCTCTTTAAATCTCTTTTTTAACCATTCATTTCAGTTTTAACATCTTGAGTGCAATAAAACTTTAGAGCCAATGTGCATAAATTTGTCAGTTGTTGAACTAAAGTTACAAAGAAAACATATGAAACAGTGATTCCTAAATTAGAACTGCATCATCTTTTAAAAAGTCATTGTTTATGCCAGTATCTCCAGGTGTCAGCTAAATTATTAATGCTAAATCATGTTTCACAATAGAAACATCTGGCAGATAGTCTCATTACTTCTAAGAAGATGGGGTGAGTTAAAATGATGTCATTACAGGAAGCTCCCCTTATTTTATACTTCAGCTATATCTATTTGGTATTTTGATAAATATAGCTCAACTGTATACTGAACAAATGATGCTCCAGAATTTAAATAAAATTCTCTATCAATTTTAGGGTCCAATCCTGCAAAGAGTTACATATGTGAAATACTTTGTTTACATTAGTAGTTACAATGAACTCAGTATGACTACTCCCATGAAGTTACTCAGCTGTTCATGTGTTTGCAACAACAGCTTCTTAGCAATTACTAGATCTTCTATAGGATATTTAAGAATTTTTTTGATTATTTATTTAAATCAAATTAATATTTATTTGAATTGAGATTACAAAACTAAAAGTTATTATAAAACTGGAAATCTACAAAAGAGTATTCTGAAGAGAACTGAGTAAATTCTGGAACTTCAAGAGTCTTTATTCTAGTCTTTATTTTAGTTACAGTATCAGAAACATCTGTATGTTTAGTTAGCCTATTTAGGTATTCATTATATATGTATTATCATTTAGGGTAGGAATTTCAAAGGAATCTAATGGTGCTAAACACTCACTCCCTGATTTACATTTCTGGGTTGCTTATGTGAAAATTGCATCATTGTTAACCAATATTACAATCTTTTATACAAGTTTAGGGTCTGATCCCTTTCAAATCCATTGACTGCAATGGGGACAAAAGCTGATAAATGATAACTCAATATACTTAGCCTTTTAATGGGGTTAACTAACCTGCAATGACTAGTGACATTTTTTTGTGTTTATTTGTAATCCAGTTAAATAATCCCAATTACCTTCTATTACAGTAGATTTCCAGGGCACACAATTCTCTCATTTCTGATTGTCTGAGCTACATTTTATCAGGGACTTTTGACCCCAGTAGCTCACCACTAATTTGAATTTTTCAGATTGAACTGTAGTTGGAGAAATAAATGCTAACAGTGATCACCTAAGCCAGTTCTGACACCTGTCCCATATCCAATATGCAGAAATCAACTGTTAAAACACAAAATAATAGCAACTATGTCATTCACCTTTGTTCTCTCATACTGCAAATACACCTCTACCTCGAGATAACGCTGTCCTCGGGAGCCAAAAAATCTTACCGCGTTATAGGTGAAACCGCGTTATATCGAACTTGCTTTGATCCGCCGGAGTGCACAGCCCCCCCCCCCAATCCCCCCTCCCCCCCCCCCGAGCACTGCTTTACCGCGTTATATCAGAATTCATGTTATATCGGGTCGCGTTAGATCAGGGTAGAGGTGTATTTTAGATTAATAATTGTTTTCCCGCAGAAGTAAATTGCATTATAGTAATATCTACAGTTACTTTAGCTCCAGTTAAGAAATTATTTCATTCTCTACACCTACATCCCAGCCAGGATTTGAACAACAGTTTATTTTTATTGCCCTTTAAATTTGGTAAACTACTTATTGGCACTTAGGCAGAAATTAGGATGCTGTAAAATTCATGACGAACAGCAAATCTGTTGATCTATAAAAATATCCATCCTTTGCGCAATTCACTGAAAAATTCTTAACATGGAAAAATTGTATGAAACGACATATAGAGTGCATATTTGTAAATATAGCTTTTGTGATCTGTCAGTTTATTATTTCATATGGCATTGCTATCCAGAATTAATGTATTCGACCACTTTTAAATCTGTGCAGGCCAATAAAAGCATTGTAATCCCACTATAATTTTGTCTTTCTTCTCCTTTTTATAAAGAAATCTGAAAAGCTTCTTCCTTTATAAACTTGGTCTTCCACAATTTTATTATGGAGAAAATTACATTTTTGAAAATTATGTCTTACGCATCTGTATTGTTACAAAAGCTATGAGAGTTTAGCAGTCTGCATTATGGAAATAGAGGGACAGAATAAGCAAGTATGCACAGAACTGGAAGTTCCTAAGGTGGCTTAATATTTTAGATATCTGCCTAGTAGCGAACATTCAAATGAGAATTCATTGTCTGAAATACTATATATGCGCCTATCTATTTCTGTAGGGATTTTTCCTATATTACTTCAATCCATCACTGCTATACATTGGTACCTAATTTCTTTTTGATGGATTCAGATTCAGAAATTTGTTAAACTAACACATCTGACACTATGCTCCCAAATCAACTCTCGCAGAAAAACAATCAAAGACAAACAGCATGTCACTTGTGGGCGAACATTTTTCAAACAATGTATCTGACCTCTCAGTCCTTGTCCTCAAATGAAACCTGCACACCTTCAAAAGACAAGTCTGGGAGCTTAAATTCATAACTTTGCTAGACACTAAAAATAATGGTTTTAATAAAGACACTGGATGTATGGCACATTGCAACGATCAGTAACCCATTAACATCCCTTTTTGACCTATGAATGACTGCAGAGGGGTTAACTGGCCACTTCACTTTCAATGGTCCCTTAAAACATATGTTAATTATTTATGCTAAACAATCTGTTCCACCTTGTATCTAGCTATGACACTCTCAGTACCTTTCCCAGACCTGAAGAAGAGCTCTCTGTAGCTCAATAGCGTGTCTCTTTCACCCACAGAAGTTGGTCCAGCAAAAGATACTTGAGCCACCTTGTCACTGAAGATTTTTTAGCATTTCTGAACATCTAAACCTGAACCACATAAAAGCAGATTTGAGTATTTAATGCCAATTGAGCATACTCCCATGATCTTTAGGGGTTTCCAGTTAGTTTGATATATTGTAACTGTAGTGATTAATGATAAACATTTCTTCCCTGAGGTGGGTAAAAGAAGGGAGATGGCTGAAAAAAGAGCAGAAAGAAAAGTTGAGAGGGAAAATGAGAAATAAAAGCAAGAATATTGGGAATATTGCAAGAATAAAATGAGTATGGAGGCATTAGTGTTATGATAGACAAAGCCCCATGAGATTTATATTTCAAGTGATCCATTTAATTGGTAGCTCTGCTTGTGTTCTTAAAATAGTGTATTTATCTTCATTTCATCTGAAGATTTACATATGGTTTTCTTAATTTTGAAAATGAAATTAAAAGGTGATAAAAGGAAATTGCCACATGACGTTGTTCAGGTCAAGAACTTAGCAAGCGCTAAAAGGAGTTAGACATTGAAATGAATAACGAGTATATCCAGAGTTGTTATAATTAATGCTAACAAATTTTGGAAGGGGTATTAAAGCTCATGCTTAAGGGCTTAAGCTAGTCTCTAAATATTAATGATCAGAATGAGACTTTTTGTGGCGGGGGCAGATTATTCCATGTCAGTCTACTGAAGAATTTTTGCACCTTCCTCTTAAGCATCTGGCACTGTTAGACAGGATACTGAACTAGATGGACCTTTAGACTGATCCACGATGGCAAATCTTCTGTTTCTAATTGAGATTCTGTATTATGTTCATTCATTTAAATATATAGAATTACATGTATGTCATATCAAGACAACTTTCTAACATGTTTCTTTCTTAATGTAATTGTAACATTGTTTTTCTCACTTTGAGTCATCAAACAGGTAGATTGGCACTGCTATGATTGATACAGTGGTGTTGATTTAGCAGGTCTGGTGAAGACCCGCTAAGTCGATGGCAGAGCGCTCTCCTGTCAACTCTGGTACTTACGTTATTCTTGTAACTGAAGTAGCATAACTTAGGTTGACTTACTGTGGTAGTGTAGACAAGGCCTAAGGCAAAGTACCTGCCATTGCGCTCTCTGTGTATTTCTACTAGGATAATACTCAAAATTGGTGGGGTCTGAATAAAGGTAAGCAGGAAACTTCGTTTTTATGCTTCCTTTCCAAAAAAGGTCCATCCTCAAATATTGTGTGTGACAAAGATATCCCACATCCAGTATGAAATAATGACTAATAGAGACAGTTTAGCCCAGAGAGAGCAGCATAATCATGAATCAGATTTGTCCAATGTTTATATATATATATATATATATTATTAGGGCTGTCAGCGATTAAAAAAATAATCGTGATTAAAAAGATTAATTGTGTGATTAATTGCGCTGTTAATAATAGAATACCATTTCTTTAAATATTGTGGATGTTTTCTATATTTTCAAATATATTTATTTCATTTACAATACAGAACACAGTGTAGAGTGCTCACTTTATATTTATTTTTTATTACAAATATTTGTGCTATAAAAAACAAAAGGAAATAATATTTTTCAATTCACCTCATACAAGTATTGTAGTGCAATCTCTTTATCATAAAAGTTGAACTTACAAATGTAGAATTATGTACAAAAAACGGCATTCAAAAATAAAACAATGTAAAACTTTAGAGCCTACAAGTCCTCTCAGTCCTACTTCTTGTTCAGTCAATCGTTCAGACAAACAAGTTTGTTGACATTTGCAGGAGATAATGCTGCCCGCTTCTTGTTTACAATGTCACCTGAAAATGAGAACAGGTGTTCACATGGCACTGTTGTAGCTGGCGTTGCAAAATATTTACGTGCCAGATAGGCTAAAGATTCATATGCGCCTTCGTGCTTCAACCATAATTCCAGAGGACGTGTCCATTCCGATGATTGTGTGATGGGTTGGACCTCCCCATCTGTGATGCCACCTGATGTACTGGGGTTTCACGGAGCCTCCACTGCTCCACCAGCCTGGATTCCCTCTCCCTGTTTTGCTGAATTAGGCTCCCCGGCTTCTTGCAGCACATACACACAGGTAGGGCCACACCCAGCTACAGACACAGACTAAAGTCAGCTCTGTGTGAGAGGACTCACCCAGCACTCACGTGCACACCCCCTTTGGGGGATAAACACTAAATAATACTGTCTTGTGCTGTAAAGAAAGATCTGCACAGCGCAAGCTCATAAAAATTCTCCCTCTCCCTCAATGTGGAGAGAGAGATGCATAGCTTCTCCCCTACCCTCCCCTCCCCCCAGATATGAATTGCACAAGCTGGGTTATGTTATAAACAAGAAATAAGTTTATTAACTACAAAAGGTAAATTTTAAGTGATTATAAGGGATAGCAAAAGATCAAAGCAGATTGCTGATAAATAGAAAATGCAAACTGAGCTTAACACGCTAGATATGTAAGATATAAATTAGCAAATTCTCAACCTGAGTGATAAATGGGATTGCAGATTCTTAAGGCACAAGTTGCCTTGGCTTTCCCAGGTTTTCATACACAGGCTAAAATCCTTCTAGCCTAGGACCATCACTTCCCACAGTTCAGTCTTTGTTTCCTCCTCAGGTGTTTCCAGGTGTGTTACTGTAGAGAGAGTGAGGTCCCCTCATAATGTCGTTTCCCCTCTTTTATATCTTCTCCCTGCCTTCTGGAAAGCTCTTTCGCTGTGACCTGGATCAAACAGTTCCCATTGTGCTATATCCCAGGTGTTTCTATTGTACACAGTTCCTGGGGTAATCCTTGTGCTTGTGTGCATTTCCTCAATAAGCCATTAACATTGTTTGGCCTTTTTACTGTCATACCTGAAAGGCTGCCTGTGGGTGTTTACAACCTCCGGACATGTTTCAGCAGCACATGTATAGCCAAACTTCATAACTTCACACACAACGATAGCACATACAATCCAAGGAGATATTACTGTCTAGCAGATCAAGACTTTTAGAATGGCACCTCACAAGGCATACTTTGTATAAGACATGTCCTAATTATATGACAGTGGTGAATATTGAGGTGTCAAGGTGTAACAGGTGGGTTGTGCTCGATAACGATCCAAAGCAGTGCAGAGCGACGCATATTCATTTTCATCATCTGAGTCAGATGCCACCAGCAGAAGATTGATTTTCTTTTCTGGTGGTTCGGGTTCTGTAGTTTCCACATCAGAGTGTTGCTCTTTTAAGACTTCTGAAAGCATGCTCCATACCTCATCCCTCTCAGATTTTGGAAGACACTTCAGATTCTTAAACCTGGGGTTGAGTGCTGTAACTATCTTTAGAAATCTCACATTGGTATCTTCTTTGCGTTTTGTCAAACCTGCAGTGAAAGGTGTTCTTAAAACGAACAACATGTGCTAAGTCATAATCTGAGACTGCTATAACATGAAATATATGGCAGAAAGCAGGTAAAACAGAGCAGGAGACATACTATTCTCCCCCAAGTTGTTCAGTCACAAATTTAATTAACCCAATATTTTTCTAACGAGCATCATCAACATGGAAGCATGTCGTCTGGAATGGTGGCCAAAGCATAAAGGGGCATATGAATGGTTAGCATATCTGGCACATAAATACCTTGCAATGCTGGCTACAAAAGTGCCATGCAAATGCCTGTTCTCACTTTCAGGTGACATTGTAAATAAGAAGCCAGGAGTATTAGCTCCCGTAAATGTAAACAAACTTGTTTCTCTTAGTGATTCGCTGAACAAGAACTAGGACACTTGTAGCCTCTAAAGTTTTACATTGTTTTATTTTTGAATGCACTTACGTAACAAAAAAAATCTACATTTGTAGGTTGCACTTTCACAATAAAGAGATTGCATAACAGTATTGTATGAATTGAACTGAAAAATACTATTTCTTTTGTTTATCATTTTTACAGTGCAAATATTTGTAATAAAAATAATATAAAGTGAGCATTGTATACTTTTTATTCTATGTTGTAATTGAAATCAATATGTTTGAAAATGTAGAAAAAATCCAAAAAATATATAATACATTTCAATTGGTATTCTATTGTTGAACAGTGCGATTAAAATTGCGATTAATCAAAAAAAAAGAGTTAATCGCATGTTAACTGCGATTAATTGACAGCCTTTATATATATGTTTACCAATAGATTTATAACCAGTTACACTACTTTTGGGGGTCCTGTTAGCTCTACAAAGCAGAATATTCCCTGTAGATTAGTACTAGATGAATAATCTTGTTTTCAGATGGTTATGCATTCTAAACTCCAAGTCTCCAGGACAATATTAGGAAATGATCTGGTTCCAGAATACAAAGTTTTAAAACAGTTAATATTTTAGTAGAAACTTTTGATAGTCAAAATTCCTTTTCTACACTGTAGTTCCCCAACAACAAGAGCACCTGAACTCAAGAGGTGCTGAGCACAGAAATTCCCATTGCGTAGCTTGAGTTATTTACTGCCAGATTATAAGGAAACATGAAGAGGCAAATGTGATTTTTTTTTTTTCATTTGAAAATATTGCTGGTGCAGCAAGTCTAGCTGATAGTCTTCTCCACTATCATTCAAGAAGCTGGAGTTTGATTCCTGATACTATCTTTCACTCCTATCTGCAGGGCATTAGGGTTGTATAGGACATGCGTTCAACTTCTGAATGTGAGCATCTGATGTCACTGAGCAGTGATTCTTTTAGATTATTTAAAGAGTGATATTTCAGAGGGAGTATCATCCAGTTATCAGCCAGAAGGATAACTGGCTTGGAAATGGGGAAGATAAAAGTAAAGGAAAATCTGGAGACATTCAAGACTTTGGCACGTGCAAGTTAAAGATTCTTTCCAGACTGATGGACCCCAAATTTGGAGCTTCAATTTTTTTTCTATTTTGTCTATTTGAAAAGCTCATATAATTCTTTGTAAATTGTTAGTGTATTAGCACTCATAGGCAAGTCTAAATAACAAACTACATGTGATATAGAGGAAAATGTTATTAAAGAAAATCTCCAGCTCACAATTCACAGTGATCATAAACAGTATAGGATAAAAAAAGGATTATTTTCAAAATTATGAAACATACTTTGACAATGTCCTTGTAACTTTCAATATTTTGAAGACTTATTTATTTAACTCATCCAAAGTGTCTCTTAAGTTAATATTTCCTATTGGACTTAACTTCTGTTGGTGAAAGCGACAAGCTTTCAAGCTACACAGGCTCTTCTTCAGGTCTGCTTGAACTATCGTTACTTACTTAGCTATCATTCCAATATAAAGCAATGTCACATTTACGCAAGTTAACTTTGGCTTAGCATGAGTATAGCTAGATGTGGGATACTAGATGCTCATTGCAGATGAACCAAATTTGATGTTAGGGGGAAATATATCAAACTTTGCAAATACTTCGGAAAATGGAGACTAAGTCTAATATGAAATAGCTTTTAAATTGAAAATTAGGATCACACTATCTATACTCTAGCATTTTGATGGAGCAGACATTCTATGGTTTAACTCAGCTGCAAAATGTCTTAAAT